>NC_060208.1:74902500-75157500 GCF_021130785.1 Homalodisca vitripennis | reverse complement strand
TGGGGAAAAGTATCTTTTTACTACCATAGAATCTTTCAACACCAAAGTACTCACCCTCTAAACAAATACTTTTTACAGTATTTTATAAAAACTATGTCATAAAAAGATTATTCGAAGGTTTCAAAAATTTAAAAACATTCTGGCTCAACAATTTGATTCGACCCTTACACACTATTATGACCATTGTGATAGTGATCGCTGGTCCGCTTAGTAAACAAGTAGTTGTAGAACAAGCCAATTATAACAGAAAGTAAACAAATAATCAGATAAAAACAACGTTTATTTATCTTAAATAATACTTTTACTAAATGCAATAAATAAAAAACTACACCCTGCAATAAACAGTCAGGGAGTATAACAATAACAACAGTTAAGTTCTCTTAGTTCATAATAGATTTAAATGAAATAATCAAACAACAATCTAATTGTTGATTTTTTTGTACTCAGTATTAACAAGGAAACAGTTCTTATACTAGTACTTAAAGTATACTACACTCACTTTCGTTTAAACAATTAATGCGATTAAAATTTAATAGTCACACATCTGATGTCGGCTTGACAAGACATCTTCGACAATCAACAATCACAACTATATTTTGGTTTCATTTCAAAAATTTAAATTAAATTAATATTTCATTATAATAGTTTTCTTTACAAATGGAAATAATTAATAATATAATGAACTCGAAAAATTATCTCAAAATTCAATTCTATTCATGTTCAATACATTTATAGGTAGTGTTGAAATTTTCAGTTTCTTCTTTGAAATTTATTAAAACACGATTTTTGTAATTTGCGTGAATGTCCACCAAGTGTAATACATTTTTTCCGTTAATCAAATTTTTATTTTACTCTTCACATTTTGCCTACTGTTAACACCTTATGTAGTCTGTACCTATTGTATGTCAGATTGAATGTTAGCAGGTTTATATTAATCGTGTAGGTTGTTGTATAACTAAACGAATTGTTTTAGCAGCACTGATTTGTATCTGTATGTTTTATAATTTATATACACAGTCGAAGATGTCTGCTAATACATTAGTATTTAATTTGTATTCTGATTGTACTACATTACTAGCAGTTACATTTCTTAAACGAACAATTAAAACAAATACAAATATTGGATTTATTTAAAGAAAAACAATATACGGCAAGTTAAATTATAAATAATTCCTAGTTAAATCTGTTAAAGTTCAATAAAATAACCAATCTATATACTTTTTAAAACACCGAAACAATACAATCTTGTTTGTTAATCAAACAAGTTAAATGGAATTAGTTCAATTATTTATAAACACATACTATATTAAGAATAAGCAGTTTAACATATCTAATCATGGATTACAAATTAAAACACGTTTACGACGACGTGTAGCCAATTTTTCACAACTACCGTCGTGTATCCGCCCACCGCGCTTTCGTAAAGTGCGTCGTGAGCCAGAAGGGGTACACTTTGCTACGTATTTCATTACTGCGTTTTTATTGTTTGCCTGTCTTGTTGGTTTGTTAAGTTTGATCTCGCGCTTAAATTAACACCTCAGACTATCGTGTACTCCGTTGGGCGCACAATTGTTTAATTTTTAAGGCAAATTAATTTTTAGGTACTCCTTGGAGTACACGGAGAAACATTGAACAAACGTAGTGAAATAATTGTTGGGTGCAGTATTGCAAAGTAAACATACTTTTCTCGTTATACTTAGACGCTTAATGTAAAACAAAGATTACAGGTTTTTGTCATTATTATTGTAAAATTAGAGCCAAATAAAAAAGTCGTGAACACGTTAAAAAATAATTTGCAGTTGTTCCTTAACATAAAAATACACTTAGTGTAAAAACTACTCAATACAAAAATGCAAAACACATAATCGACCATTTGAAATACTAAAACTAGTTCTATTCTAGACTAAAAAATATTGTATGAATACTGGGACGTTTCTCTTGCTATACGTAATACAATAAATTATTGCACGGGTTTCTGTAGTTCAGAGAAACGTGAAATTAACTTAGACACGAACTTCTTAAGCAGTGGCTCCCTGACTTTACCGACTTCTATGACCTCTGTGTGGTTAGTCTCTTCCAGACTATCGTAGTCCATGATGCACTTGTTAGTTACTAGACTGAAGGCAAACACCGTCATTCCGCAGTGGTATGCCGTAATGACCTCAGCAACTGTGCTCATACCTGTAATACAAATAATAATTTTTAACCGTGTCCACATCAATCTGTAAATATTTATCAACAAAGTGTATGCAGTTATGACCTTGGCAACAGTGCTTATACCTGTAATACGAACAATAATTTTTAACCGTGTCCACATCAATCTGTAAATATTTATCAACAAAGTGTCTGCAGTTATGACCTTGGCAACAGTGCTCATACCTGTAATACGAACAATAATTTTTAACCGTGTCCACATCAATCTGTAAATATTTATCAACAAAGTGTCTGCAGTTATGACCTTGGCAACAGTGCTCATACCTGTAATACGAACAATAATTTTTAACCGTGTCCACATCAATCTGTAAATATTTACCAACAAAGTGCATGCCGTATTAACCTCAGCAACAGTGCTCATGCCTGTAATACGAACAATAATTTTTAACCGTGTCTACATCAATCTGTAAATATTTACCAACAAAGTGTATGCCGTATTAACCTCAGCAACAGTGCTCACGCCTGTAATACGAACAATAATTTTTAACCGTGTCTACATCAATCTGTAAATATTTACCAACAAAGTGTATGCCGTATTAACCTCAGCAACAGTGCTCATGCCTGTAATACGAACAATAATTTTTAACCGTGTCCACATCAATCTGTAAATATTTATCAACAAAGTGTATGCCGTATTAACCTCAGCAACAGTTCTCATACCTGTAATACGAACAATAATTTTTAACCGTGTCCACATCAATCTGTAAATATTTATCAACAAAGTGTAGAACTACAAGGATGAAAATATTTACTGTTGAATTTATGAAGGTTTGTGTTTGAATTCGCTCTTTCATTACGCGCTAGTTTAGCTAAGCCTCATATTGTATCCGCATCCATTAAGGGTTTTAGTGCTCGAACTGAAACATAGAGCTTTGCTTGGTTTTAAACCCATATTATTCTACAGGTACCTGTATATACGAGTAGGACACCCTGATATTGTGTATTAACTGTCTGTAGTCATCATGGTAGCATTTATCTTCATCGATGTGAGTTTAACATGGGCCCTATGATGGTCCCTATCCGTTTTTGCAATATTTCACTAACCAATACTTCTACTAGGAATATTTTCACTAATTTCTAAATGGCACAATGTTATGGAAGGAGGTTGAAATAAAAAAAAAATGAAATACCAGGAAGCAAAACAGTTCAATATACCAACCTTTTGTTATTCAATAAATTACGTCAGTATCCAAATTTTTGAAGTTTTTGTTATATAACTATGAGCAACTGAAAAACCTACATTACAAGTAAATACATTTTATAGCACGCTCACTCATAGGAAACGCACTTTTAAAATACTAGGAGAGCTTTAAAGCTGTTTATGTTTATTTTATAAGCCTTCAGTAATATTTTATAAATATACATCTATATAATAAAACTAAGTTACAAAATACAATACAATCAAATGTGAGGTACACGAGAACCATTCTGTGAAACAATGATCTTTGTTGTAACTCTTAAGTATCCCACGATTAACACTACCTTAACTGCTTTATTTTTTAATTACCGCAATAAAATACAATTGAAAATATGATTACGTTTATATACCACTTTCAATTTCAGATTATTTGCGTTTCTTCGAAATTTGTCAGTATCAGTTATATAATTTCGTCTTAGTTATATAATAATTATTTAGTTTCGAGCGAATTCCGTGAACAGCTCCATGGGCACTTGACTTGTAATTATGGAAATAACGAATACACCCATCAAAAATTAATTACAAGGTATTGGTCACGAGTTAAAAAAGTGACGTGAATGTGAGCAGATATACAAAGCAGTCGGAGCGCATGCACAGCTGAGACAATCGTTCCGCCCCACTACTCACTACTCCGTCATTCTGACCTGTAATTTGCCCAGCTATTAATAAGTATAGATTAGCCACTCTATAAACATTCTGTGTAGCCCCTCAGGCTGAGCTAGCAAACAGCCGCTATAGAGCACAGTGTCGGAATGATCGCAATGCCGAAGTTCTAAAAAACGAACTATTGATGAATTGCCTGTGTGTAGCGAGAAGTACGTAAGTACAATTTACAATATTGGGTTTAACAGCATTCTTTTTCAAATTATTGTAGTTTAAAAACACTAATACACTAGATTAATACTGTTAGAATGGGCCATCCTTCAGCTATCTGTGACTTCTTCCGATAGGCACATTTCGTTAAGTGGTTTTAATAACAAATTCGTTTATGGTGTACATAATTGTGTGTTAGTTGATAAAACCTAATAAATGTTGTTTAAAAGAATGCTGCTGTTGTATTTAGTTACTAAAACTTTGTCATGGCGTGTATTTAGGGAAAGGGAGGGAGCGAGGTAGGAGGGAGTGAGAGAGAGAGAGGGAGATGAGGTGAGGAGGAGAGGAAGAGAGGAGAGTGGGAGGGAGAGAGAATTTTACCTTGATTCTTACTTTTCATCTTTACATAACATCACGTTTCTTTGTTATAGGTAGATCGTTTATAAAAAGACCCTGGGTGATTTGAGTTCAGTTAAACCGGTCAGTACAGAGTTACTGAGCCTTCCCGCTATAGCGTGTTATTCTGGTTGACCGAACAAAATGAACGTCTGAATATAATGACCGAGTGAACGAAAGGATTCGCTTAGTGTTGTGTTCGAATAGAGGAAGATACAGCATATTGTATAGTAAATGGACAGGTATATAACAATAAATGTATAGTTTCAGGAATCTAGTCAATGTAAACAGATCTATTAAAACTGATAAAAACATTTAATTATAAGTTACCAGGATACATTACTAGACATTTTAAATGTTAATACTTATAATCAATGGACTTGGATGATTGATATGCATTTGGTTTATCATAAGTAAGGTTATTTCCTTACAAATGTTTTAAATAAATTAATAAAAACTAAATAGACATATTTCTGGTTTGAAAATAATTTATTTTTATAAATAACACGATATTTTTTATCCAACCGATTAACTTCCACCACTTTTCATAATGCCCAGACTCCCTACTCCCCTTGTTGAGTTATACGATTACGGTTTTATTCTTAATCGGTTAGCAGTGAACGAAAGGAATGACTGAACGATTTTGTGCCCTAACGCGTACACTTTATTTATTATTTATTTATTTACGGCAATACACCATTTTACATAGAAATTGTACAACTGAAAACAACAAAGAAGAAGGCTGCTGCACAGAAAAGACATTAATAACAATCAAAAGAATGTGCAAGGACTAATAAATACAATTATGAATAACAGCTGTTATGACAACAATCATAGATAACAATAGTAAATAATAATAAAAAATAACAGATTATAAATAACAGTAATAAATAACAAATTATAAATAACAATAATAAATGGAATTATAAATAACAATAATAAGTAACGATAGTAAATAACAATTATAATAACAAGGATAGTAACAATTAATAAATAAGAATTGACGATTGATAATAGAATAAATTAACATGCATAATGCTTATTTACAGCTTAGTTAAATTAGTAGTATGAAAACATGTTGAGTTACTTTAGGATGAAAGCGAGTGCACACCGCTTGAAAGATTCTGTAGAAGGGCCAAAGAAGTCAAGAACAGCACAGGCATCATTACCAAGTCTCATTATGCGGGGTAGAGTACTGTAGTAGGTGTAGTTGGTCGGATGGAAATTCCTTGAGAAAAGCTGAGGGTGACGAGACTGACGAGGTACATGGAAGTTTATCATCTGAAGGATATTCGGACAATCAATAAGGCTATTTAGTAGTCTGTAGAGGAACATGAGATCCAGTAGAGCCCTGCGAGCAGCCAAGGAAGGAAGGTGCAGCTGTTGTCCCATTTCCTCCAAGTTTGTCTCCAAGTAGCGATATCCCATCTTCACGCCAACCATCCGTAGAAAGCGTCTTTGTACAGCATCAAGACTAGAGCAGTGACCAACCTGATGTGGGGACCATACCGTAACGGAGTATTCTAGTATTGGCCGAACTAATGTGACGTAAAGTGTTCCTATGGCAGGAATAGCAAAGTGCTGGCGGCAGGTTCGGTTGATAAGTCCAAGAACACGATTAGCCCTGCTGCAAATGTCCGAGATATGGGCACTGGGGTCAAGGTTTGATGTCAGAAGTACTCCGAGGTCGCGAATTCTATCCACTCTTCTGATGGCAGCTACCTGGAGGTAGTAGTCAAATAGAAGAGTCTGTCTGGCTCTGGAAAAGGAGACGGAAACACACTTGGTTGGGTTCAAGTCCATTTCATTGATAACACACCATTGGTCCACACCGTCAAGATCCCTCTGCAATTCATTTTGTTGTTGAGCTGAGGACTTTATAGTTTTAGTTAGTTCCATATGATGTTAAGCTAGTTTTCATGGATAAAGGTATTAAAATGAACTTAACTATAACATTGTAAGTTTTAACGATCATAACAAATAATATATCTAATTTGAAAAATATCAAATTTATTAAGTTGGCAGGAAAAAGTGAACGAAACGTTCGAGGTGAACGGGTCTTTTGAAACACTCTGATCCGGATCACTCGTTCACTTGACTGACCCGTTCGAATTGAACGGGTCAAGACCTAACGATACATCTGTATTGGCCACTGCCACTGCGCGGTTAACCTCACAACAAAATGCTAGCTCCCTGGATACGTCTATGGATACAATAATCTGTTCAATTAATATTTTACGCTTAGACTGCCACACTTGTATATGCCTACACACAAAAATATAATATAGTTATAGAGCAGGTAAAATAGCTGCAGTGTAAACAAAACTGTGCGAGAGAGACAGGATCCACACAGCTGATAAACAGATAAAAGAAGGTGCTTGTCCCACTCCCCACCACTGGAGGGGCCCCTCCTGTGCGGTACTGCTCAGAAATTTGCTTCTGCGCAGGTTTCCTTGCAAGTGGTTTATCTATAATATCGATGATGCTGTCTATAATATTATGTTAAATTTATTTATGAAATAACGTACCAACGGTATCAGCACCACAAGTCCTCAACATCCGCAACTCTGCGATGGTCTCAAAATTGGGTCCTCCAATCACAGCATAGACTCCCTCTCGCGTGACATCCGCCATGTTTAGATCTTTGGCCACGTCCCATGCCACAGCCCGCAGCCCCGCGTCATATGCCCGGTTCATCGCTACAAATCTTGGCCCGAACCTGTAAAATAATACTGAATAGAAATTTGTCACATACTTTTATATATCATTCCATTTAGGTTTCTTAAGCTGACTTTTTAACTTAGGATAAAGGAAAAGTCAGTATGGTGTTCTTAAAAATTGGAAATAATGAAGAGCCAAATGAAGACAAAGGTTTTTATGGAATCCATTGAGTTAAAAAATTCTAGTTAAAATCCATTAGTAGCCTATATCATCTTTGACGACAGAAAAATTTAAAATCTAGTAATTCCAAGAAAACTTTAGAAGTTAAAAGTATTTATTTGGACAATTGTGAGTTAGTCGTAAGGAATACGGCTGAGGGCACGAATATGAGTGTTTTCAGAACATGTGTTGTAGGCTATATGAAATTTTAGTAAGGTCTCTTGTTTGTGTATTCAAATGGTAGCCTTCTTTTAGAATTATTTCATAAAAAATAGTAGGTTTTCTCAAGTCATACTGTATTTAAAAATATAGATTACTCAATTAATAGTTTACTTAAAAGGTTACAGTCTCCTTAATTCAGTACTCATACACATACTGTAAACATTTGTAAATAAAACTGTATCGTTACCCTCAGCTATTTTTTATTGAGAATTGTTTCTAAATTTTCCAAAACGACGACTTTACACTTTTATAACTCCTTGCAAAATTATCACTAATTTGAGTTTGTATTTTCCTGGCTTCAGGGAAGGCATTTAAAGGCTTGTGAATATGATACTTAAAAGACATTAACCCAACCAAAATTCAATAGCATCACAGCATCACTTGAAACCTAAGCTCCATATAGCAACACCACAGGACTCAGACATCAGTTCCAGTCGTTACAGCACAATTAATTATTAATCATTATTATCGGCATTACCATATTAGTGCGTACAGTGAATTAACCAATCTAATCATCAACCTTCTGGAATGTCGAACCTCTGTAATGGCTCAATGTCTAGTTACGTTATGATCGTACACTCGTTGTTCATTACTTAAATATATGCTAAACATGTGCAGTTTATCTGACAAAAACTTGCCTTTCGTCGTTGACTCCTTGGAGGGGATTGTTTCCTGCAAACCCAAGCAGGTTGATGTGGTCTTTCATAATCATGATGTCTCCGGGCTCGTAGTCAGGATTCAGCCCTCCAGCAGCATTCGTGATGATGAGATGCGTAACGCCCACCAGCTTCATCACCCTGACAGGCATTGAGCACTGCACAGATCAACAACGTGATCATGTACTGGCGTAGTCAACGCCAGAAAAACTAATCATTAGCATTGATTATTGGTACAGAATCAGATAATTTGGGAAACGTGCCATTGTTAGTTTAGTGCGACACTCAGATAACGCAAGAGGTGTATGACGTTATGTCATATCCCACTTAGTTTCACTCTCCGTTTGACACTCACAGATTAAAAATACTGTTATAGCGCCTAAGGGTAGATATTCCAGTGATGTATTTCAGTAAATATCAATAGATGGAAGTTTAAATATCTAAGCGCATTTCTTCTCAACCTTACTGATGATAAAGACATAATAAAGGGGTATTAAATGAAGATGAACAAAATGAAAGTTTTTACATCAATATGTACTACGTTGTCGCGTAAATACGAGTGGTGGACTGCCATTAATCAAAATTTAATAAAGTTTAATCCAAAACAAAGGAGCTTATTACGACAAGTAGCTACACTAAATTGAACAGTTCCACCTTGATGAAATATTAAAGATGATTTCAGGACATTTCGAGCTGCCAAAATCCCATACCAAATAATGCGTGCACCAACCCGGGCAGGCGGGAAACCTCGTGAATCTTTCTTACATATATCCGACAGAAATGTATATAGGAATAAGAGAAACAAACTTTTAAATTTTGAAATTTTCGAAATACTTTATCCTTTTACATCACCCATCGTCAGTAACAGATTTTAAACAAAGAATTATTGTAAATTATGACACGGTGGAAGGCATGAATCATTCTTAATAATTACTGTTCGTAATATTTAATCCATTATGATCTTTAGAGAAAATACTTAATTTAGTTACCGTTATCTACATTTAAGACTGCCATTTTAAAGCAACTTTTCATATTTGAAGTGTTTGATTAAAATGTGTTTTAACACGTTGTTGCGGCAGACGCCCGACCGCGTAGAATATTAGGAAGAGTTAGTCTCAAATGGGTACAGTGCGGCCCAGCTATACAAATTAAAAATTGAAAGGGCACTAGAATACGTGTTGAAGTATTGCTATCCATGTAGTTTTGATTTTTATCGATACTTTTTAACATTTACCGACAGGCCTTAGTCTGTAAACAGTTCGAGATAGATCGCGTGGGACGCCCGGAACGCGTTCAAAAAGGAGAATACTTGTAAATTGAATGCAGTGGAAAGGCAATTAATTGCTATTCCCAAAAAGAATAACTTCGACAGAGTAGTAAAACCTGAACCGTGGGTATAGCAAAAACTGGTGTAATAACTAAACTTTATGAGCAACCCAACGAATGTTGAGGAACGACGCGGCGTTGCGTTAGCTTGAAATTGATTTGTTACTACGATATGTACAAGGTACTCAAGTGACAGGTCTAGTTTATTATAAAATGTGACGGCTGGAATGAATTGGACTCACATTCAAACCTTTTTTATATCAACACTGAGTTTGAAGAAAATAAATTAAAACCTTATTATAGAAAATTAAGAGATTTAGATCCATAGGATTACCTACATTTTGTGGTTGGATTATTTTCTTCTATCTGCAATGCTGTTACATCACTAAACCAAAAGAATTGCATAATTTAGCTGTTCATTTTCAATACGATTTTAAATTTGTTACTTAAATGTAACATTGGTTTATAAATAGGTGTTAGTCTAGTTAAAAAGAATTGGGGTTTCAACGTTATTTGTTACAATCCGTAAACGAATCTTTCTGTTCAGGTTACATCACTTGATATGTTGTAAATGTAATTAAGAAAAATTGAAAATGGATTACTGCAATGTGAGTTTTGTTACAGGCTTTGATTTAAAATTTCTATGCACAAAACAATAAATCTTCATATATTACACGATTAATATGGTATTTAAATGAGCAATATCTGAGTGAGTACCTTACTACTGGATTCAATTCTCAATTTGCAGATATAACTATAATAATACCTCAGTGTCTTATAAAATTAAATACTTTAGTACATTTTAGTTAGTGAGAAAACTGATATAGAGCACAAAAACAAAGTGATAAAGTAGATAAATATGCGAAGAATGACGTGTTTGTCATGAACATTACACAAATGTAATGCAGATTTCCAGAGAAACAGATCGTAATTGCACGTTGTAATAAGGAGTGGATAAGGTTATCTTAGTGAGGGTTTGTAAATAAGGTTCCTCACTTATTTATTTAGCTACTAGATGTTACCCGCGGCTTCGCACGCAATTTTTAGAACCGAAGTCCTTATAAAAAGCAATTATGATGTAATATGATGGGAGTCCTACAAACATTTTAAAACGTAAGTAGGCATACATCAGGTAGATATTATTAAGTTCATAGTAAATACTATCAGAGTTTGACTTAATTGTTATATAATGTTTGGCACGTGTAGGAGCATTTCTGATTCTAATTAATTATATACATAACGTCACCGCTGAATCTGCCATATAATCCCGATCAAGAAAACACAAATATCGGATCACACAGGTCTCGGAAACTTACTTTGGTCAAAAAGAGTATATTTCCAGTTCTTGTCATATATTTCAGGTCTAAGATATTTACAGTACCATAGTAGAGCTTGCCTTGTTGTTCTGACGAAGAAAAAATATATATACTACTTACATAGGACCGAGATGCCTACTTCGGTTAAAAAGTGCCTTTTTAAGGCCGTTTAAATTCCCTTACCTACTATGTCACAGGTTAGCTTACCATATTGCCTCGATTAAAATACTATATACGATCGATTATATACTTCTCGGAAATCTATTTTGGTCAAAATGGTGTTGGTATAGTTGCGTTAGCTAGGACTGAAAAGCCTATTACGACCTAGGGGGAAGTACTACCTACTACTACCTACCTCTGACTTGTTTGCGTGCGAGGGGACACAGGGGTGAGGGGGAAGTTCCGCTCCGCGATTGGGCCAAATAGGTCGTTGCCTAGCAACCGCACGTACTATTCATGATGTTTGTGTACGGCGCCACGGAAAGTCACTGCGCTAGCGCTGTTACACGCTCAGTAGCTACTAGTTATTTGTGAGAAATGGCGTCGGTGCGTAAAAGAGGACAGACTGTGCATAGTGAAGCAAGAGAAGTGATAAGGAGAGTGATAATTAAGTGTGACGAAGAAGCGAGAACTGGTAATTTACAGCACTTAATGAAACAGAGCAATTTGCGAGTCAAGAATTACACTGGTGTTTCGGTGAGGACAATTTCTAGCATTAGAAAGGAAGGAGATGCAGCTGGAGAGACACCTTTAACTACCCTGGTAAGAAAAGGCCGTACTCGGAGGAGAAGAAATTTCATATGGATGATTTTGATAGAAGAGTCGTTCGAGATGTTGTGAGTGACTTTTATTTAGTGAGGAAGAAAGTGTCCACTGTTCCTAAACTGTTTAATTGCTTTAAAAGAAAAACTTGACTTCCCTTGGAAAGAAGAAACCTACGAAGACTCCTGCACCAAATGGGATTTAAGTGGAAACGGTGTAACAAACTAAGAAAAATTCTTATCGAGCGGCCAGACATAGTTAATTGGCGTGCTCGTTATTTGAGAGATATCCAACGGTTTCGACATGAAAAAAGACCAATATTTTACATTGATGAGACATGGGTGGACAACAATTTGACATTCGGGAAGTGCTGGAGTAGTGATGAAGTGCCTGGTGTGTTGACGAACACAAGTTCATCCAACAGACTGATTGTTATAAACGCGGGTTCTACAGAAACGGATTTCTTAAAGGGGGCTGCTTTAATTTTTAGGGCGGGTAAAGCGACGGGGGATTACCACGGACAAATTAATGGTAATAATTTTGAGAAATGGGCTGAAGAAAAACTCCTTCCAGAAAAAAAGTGTTATTGTAATGGACAATGTACCCTACATTGCCATCAAGAAAATAAGGCGCCAACAAAGTACGCTGTGAAAAAGGAAATGATAGACTGGCTGCATAGTAACAACAACATACAATGCTCAGCAGATATGAAAAAAGTTTTCAGTTATACGAGCTGATAGAAAAGCACAAACCTAAAGAAAAGGTGTATCGCATCGACGTGGCGTTGAAGAGGCGAGGCCATGCGGTTCTCAGATTACCACCCTACATGTGTGAATTAAACCCAATTGAGCTGGCCTGGGCTAAAATCAAGAGAGTGGTGAAAGGAAACAACATAAAGAGGAGACCTGTCACTAACGAAACTGGAAGAGGCAACACGAGAAGCGCAAAGTTCTGTTAGCAAGATCGACTGGGAAGGCTGTAAACCACACTTTGAAAGCTAGAACAACACTACTGGGAACAGGACGGCTTGATGGAAGATGCCATCGACAAATTCGTGATTGAGTCGGGCGGAATGGACAGCAGTGACAGTGAAGTGTCAGATGATGACAGTGAGGAAGAAATATCTGACAGTGAACTGGCTCAACCTCTTCCAAGTACAAGTGATGATTAAATTGTAAGTCTTAAAATAGCACATTATTTATATATATATATATATATATATATATTATATATATATAATATATATATATAAAAGCAAAATTTCCTGCTGTTTTCCCTTTTTTATGTTAGAAATCAAATAGAATCAACTTCCTCAAATATCAACTTGTAACTTTTAAACTTAAACAATGTATTATGTATTCGGCAAATACCGTACTGTAAATTACCACTTCTCACTTCAGTGTTTATAAAATATGTAACAAAAATACTCTGTTTATTATATATTTTTAATTATACACCAACTATATAGAATATATTATCAACATATTTATTATAATGTATTATCAATATATTTCGTGTATTTTCACAACTTATTCTGGTTTATGTTTACATAATAATAAAAGTTCAATTTGAAATTGTGTTTTCTATTGCCAATTACCAAGTATCAAGTGTTCATCATGAAGTTTACTCCAGAAATAAAACTATTTATTAAAAAAAATAAATGTGTTGAATAGGCTACAAATAGTGTAATAGTGATATTATGATATGAAGAGGTATATTCAGAGGGTTGGGCTGTCAATGTTGGACAGAACCGATGTTTTCGGTTGGGGGTCGTAGACGGTGACGGAGAAGCGCCCCAGCAATGGCTGCCGCATTCCTCTCGCGCGCAATCAAGTCAGAGGTCTACAGTACTTCTTATGTACTTCCGGTATAAAGGGGAAATCCTTATTAATTTTATGCAACATTCCAAAATAATCGTTATTAAAGTTTTTCATTACACTTGTTTTTTGGACTGTAGCCAGGGAAAGAATAAATCGTTAAGGTATGTTAGTATTCATTTCTCTGTTTTTCCGTAGCCATTGTTAAAATGTAATATCATAATGTCAAGGAAGCCCACCAGTTTAAAGTAACTATGTGAAATCATTTATAACTTTGTTCATTAAGGTTAGTTTTATCACAGTATTTAATGCATTAGATGATTTTAATTCGTCACTGGCGCAATCTGGAGTAATATTTATATATTAATGTTTTATTTACTATCTGCATTACACTACCGATCAAGCACTGTTTACCTATTATTGATTCAAATGTAAACAGATGTTTCAGAAAGTTTGTCGAACTATAGCTGTCAACAGCTGTCAAAATACGTTTTGTTCTTATCATAACATTCGAATGTAAACAAACTTATTTTTCAATTTGAATTCGACTTTATTTGGTGAAATGAATGTGTTATGGGTGGTAAAAAGCACTCTAAATGTTAATTCAGACCAAAAGCTATACCTGTTCCAAATTTCAGCACAATCCGTATAGCAGTATCAGCGTGATTCGAGGACAAACCTCCAAACATCCAAATCCAAATATCCAAACATTCAAACTTTCGCATTTATAATATTAGTGGGATATATTTTTAGAGTGTAACTGCTCTTAAATTCCGATTTGGGCTTGTCAGTAATAAAGTCAAGCAAAGAAAAATACTCTGATCTAGAGTTCTGCCTGAAATAAAGCGCTTAAGAACGATATATGGTATTTTAATTCTTCAATTGACAAATCTTGTGTTACAGACTTAATGATACGTTTCATCTGTTAGTTCACATAGTAACGTTTTTCATTGATAAGAATTTAAAAACTAAAACACTGTTGCAGTGAAGTAAAATTACCAATAACAAAACTGTGTTTAAATGGGCTTAAGCTATTCAGTTACTAAATAGGTTTAAATAGGCCTTTAGCTTTTTCCAATCCAATAAAACATGTTGTATGCATAATAAAATACTTTGCTGATCTTCAATGTATCCGATTTGTTGGTACATACAATTGTATTGATGTATGTTCTTAGGTATATACCTCTAAAAATTAGATTATAAATATACATTTATATTAGAATATTTCAGCTGATACAAAACATTATTTTATATTTTTATATATTATTATATGTTTACTATTTTATTCTTTGTTTTTATAAAGTATATTTTATATCGCTTTTTGAAAACATTATGTCCACGTATTAAAGGATTATAACGAAGTCTTTTTCGTTAATTATATAGGGTTACCACAGCACTTTCGGAGGCAATAGAAAAACAATTAAAATCTACCAAAATGAATGTAAAATCTGTTCAAGACAAATGTAAATATTGTAAAATATTGATATAAAATCTGTGTACAACTATGAACATCTCTTGAAAATGAATAAAATATCTGTATGTATTTTTGATCTTTAATATAAAAATCATTATTCTACAAAATCAATCTTAACACTTTTGTTGATTAATTGACTAGAAATAATTATATATGTTGGAAATCAATATAAAGTCTGTTAAATAAAAATTTTAAATCTGTTTGGAGTCAATGTAAAATATGTTAAGAATGTTTTTTTTTTATTTTCCAAAAAGATACGATGTATTGTAAACCTGACGACTTTTATGACGGTCATCTTTTCTTATATGGGCCAGACATTGCTTGCCCTATCATTCATTTAGATGAATCGATAAACCTGAAATTATCAAAACCTGATATTATATGAAGGGAACATTGATTTACTAAAGTTGTAACCGATGCAAGTGTTTCACTTTGATATATTTTTGTTTCCTTAAAGAAAACATTATTTTTTGAAGAGTTTGGCATTTCTATAGCTGAAATATTTCACAAATTTGTTCAAGGTTTCTTTGGTTTAATTTCTAAAACAAGTTGAAATTTAAAACTGACATAAACGCATTGTGGACTTCACTATATGTGAGCTTCGAACGTCTTGTAAAGGCGAGCCCAATACATTTCAGTTATTTATTTTTCATTAATTAGTTATGTTATGGACTCCACATTATAGGGCTATCTTTATGTTAGAATAATAAATTGTAAAAAGGGTTTTAGTTTACAATTTATTATTCAATTATTAGATATGAAACGAAAATAGTTGGTATAACGTTGGATTTAAATTTAAATTGGTAAAAGGGATGAACATTTTATATGCGTGGTACATAATTCCAGTAAAGAACCGGCTCGGCATTTACAATGCGAGGGTTGACTCGGACTGCTAGGAGGTATTCCATTTCAACTTTAACGTCACTTTTTATTTCTGAAGTAATTAGTACTTATCACAGGTAACACGAAGGACTAGGACAAGAAACGTTGGGCGGAGATAAATTAACAACTAATTAGAGACAGCCGCCATATTTTATGAACCGGTTATTTTTAATAAGTTGAAATATCACATAACCACACAACTGCTGGGAACTTGTACTATTTATGTATAATTCTACTTGGATTTATACTTACAATCCAAGTATCCTTAAAACTTACTTCAGGATGAATTAGCCTAATTTAAATTCTAAATATAACTTTATTATTTTTTCTAATGCAAATTGTATATTTTCCGATACACACATAAAAATATGTAAACATTCTACAATTTATTTAAAAAAATATCCATTGTTTTTAACACAAAAATATTTGTGTTAAGAGAAAACTAACACTATCATTTCTAAAATACAAATAAAAATAATTATACATTTTTTGACATCCCTACTTTTGCCATGATACATTAATGCAATCACAGTATCAAAAAGAAAATTCCCTTTAATATTAAAGTACTTTGTATATCTCGTTTAATAATTTATTTTCTCAATGTGATAATATTCAAACAACATAAATCATTTAACATCGTTCAGTGAAACAAAATATCAGTAACACTAAAAGTTTCGAGATCTACAATCTGATCTCTTTGCAGATCTCTAAACGTAGTGTTACTGATTTTTTGTTCCACTGAACGATGGAAATTGTCCGGAAAAATCCTGTTTCCTTCATAATCCTTCCATCGTCAAAAATAAATTTCAAGCAATGAAATCATTTAAGCTACCAATATTTGCTGAATACGAAAAAATATTTTTCCCTTTCCATACCGTAAAAATGCAACACTTTTAAAGAACCTCCTTACTAACTAGATGTAGATATCGTTCAGAAAGCTTAGTGATGTATTAAACATTTTATAACTTTTAATATAAGTTTTACTGTGTTTGCTTAAACTCCTATGACTAAATAATGTTAATTGATGATGTTAAATGTTGTTAGGTCGAAAATTGTAAACACGTTTACTATTATAATATGCCATCGATTACTGTGAGTGAGTTATGGACTACTTGGAGATGTCTGTTTGAGCTGCAGTTGTTTGTGGATGCCTCGATACCAATAAACCATGATTTTTAGCTTCCTGTGACCCATGTGTGTGTGTACGCTATGGAGATGTTTTAGTTAATATTTTAAGTGTGCCTGATGCTTGCGTCTAAAAGTAAGACTTACCTTCCAGAGCGGGTAACCTTCATAATAATGGAAACGGCCCTGCATGCACATGAGTGGCACGCCGTTGAGTTTACCGAACACCAGTCGCCCAGCGTGCCCAGGCACCGTGCTTGTGGGGAAGTGCGGGATCGTCTCGTACGGGAACGCTACCTTGTCGCTCAGCATGTCCGCCAGCGGCCCTGAAACACCCAAAAGATCTACTCACAATATTAATGTTGTTGAAGATACTCCACCTGGTCACGATGGATTTTCATTTCCTCATATCTGATAATACAAATATTGAATATACAATATTTATGTATATGTATTTGTATATGTATTCATATGTATTTGAATATACAAATATTTATATTTTGATAAACCGATACACATACGCCCACAACTTATTACAAAAATGGTAAAGAGAGCTGTCCTTGTTGGTTGCAATGGCCAATCATATCGATATGTTCGATTTTAAAGGAAAGTAGGTTTACGAGGACAGGAGGGGGGGGGGGTCACGTGAGACGAAGCACAACTTTCAGCGTAAAGAACTTAATGGGTAGTCAGTCCCTGGACGTCCAGAGTGATTCGAGACATGCAAGAATGGGTGGAGCGGCGGTGACTTGAATTCTTCTGAAGTACTTCCTCACCGGCCATGACAATATCTTATATAACCAGTTCAATGTGAAACATTTCAAAATCCCATAGTGAAATTTCACAAATTCCAAATGCTCTTAATAAGGATTGTGTAATCACAGCTTTTAATGCAGAAGGTCGTGAAAAAAACTAAAGCGAGGTAGAAGTATGTTGCCTTCGACGGACTAATGTGTCCGGAGAAGGGTATTTAACCGACAGGAATAGATATAACCCCAAATTTAGAAAGAGCGTTGAATACACAAAAAAAGCATGCAGCATTTGCGTGCCCAGACCGATAAAACAAATATCAGTAAGATTCCTACGATGGTGCTGAATAATTGAAGTGATGCGAAAACCGGTCGCTAAAGAGCAAAGGCTTCTCACTCACGCTCATCAGAACTCTCCTCCAGCCTTGACTACTAGCACTCCTCCATCGCAAATAAACATGTCTAATCACACATAACATAATCTACATAATACTTATAGTAGCACAACATGCAGATCAAGTTACATTGGATCTAGATTTGCACACACAAAATATACATATGGTAACACCAAATTGTTATACTATTCATCTTATATCTGTTTGATGTACAATTTTATTTTAATTTATTTCCAATGGATCAAAAGGTAAATTAATTAACAAGGTAATATTAGTAAATAAATTTATTACAAGTAATAATTATAAAAGTAAAATAGGAAAAATAAATATAAAAAATTGTAGTAATATAACAACAGTAACAGCAAGAAAATAACAAGATAAAATGCTAAGGAAAGAAAAAAGTATATCAATAAGTACTGTATATATCACTTTTTGAATTGAAGTAATTACACTAGTTGACTTTACGATCATTGTTTAAATATTCGGAACCTTTACAATTTTGAGTAAGGTAGAATACAAGAAATGTTGTTATAGCTTTGAGTTGTAAGTTGTAGACCTAACAAGTATCCTGTGACTAGTTGAGGACAACAGGGGTTTATAATGCGTATACCATTTATGTTTAAAAATACCAAATAAAAATTAGGCATACTTTAAAATTCTTGCTGCAAATTCATCTTAGCCAAAACCCTACGATCAGTTTAGATCTTTACAAGACGCAATGGAAAGTGGACATTATAACCTGTATCACCATATTCATAAAATTGGGCAACAACCAATTTAAAAAAGACTCCGATATTGAAATCATAAATAATAATGTAAAAGTCTGGCTCATACATATTTCATGATATATCAAAATGAATATAAAATTACTTTGCAATAATTTATACCAACTCCTGTTAAGAGTTTTGTTGCATTTTCCTTATGCAACAAGCGCTCAGACGTGAAGGGAGTTGTAGTTTTATTGCGTAGTGAGTTTATTCGTTTTCCTCTGAGATTTTTCGTAATTTAAAGTTTTTAAATTTAAGATTCCACCAGGTACTTGATTATTTTTGATATATAGAATAAAAGTACCTTAGTAACAAGCAAAAAAATAATACTACACTAGATTTGTAAAAGAGAAAAAATAGTAGTCTGTCGAATAACAGCTAAAAAAACATGTTTATTGTTCTAGAATTGCATGTTTTGTAGATGAAAAAAAAATACAAATGAAGAAATATGAAAACTACACCCCAGACATTCACTCCATACACATTTTAACGTTAAGAAAAAACTCTATGTTGTAAAATTAACAAAAGATACGCTTTGAAACAACAAGTTGTTGGCCATTGCAAACGCGGTCAACTAGAAGTCCGAAATGCTTTCAAATTCGCCTTGGGTGCTAAGGGCCAAAAGCAAATAGTTTCGTTTTTGTCAGCACCAAATCCTCAAAATTCTCATAATGCTCGTACAGTTCTAAATGAATAATTGTTTAGAAGGGTAAAGTATTTTTAAATTAAGCAGGTAAAAAATTAAGTGTTTATGCCATCGACATGTGGTGTCTGTAACATTGTTAAAAGGATGGAAGTAAGGTTATATGTACTGGTGTTTGTGATAAATTATTTCATAGTAATGCATCAAAGGAGATTTAAAAAGAAATAAGCTTAGATCCAACATAGACTGAAAATGTAAATGTTGAACTCAGTGCAGTTCACGTCAGACAAAGTTGACTCCTCAAATACGCTAATGCATGATACTAAACAAGAAATTAGTACACTGAGGAAAGAAAATTAAGATCTTAGGCTTAAAAATCTAAACATAAACTCTGTTGTACGTGACCTAAAAAAGAGAGTTAGGGCACTTGAATAGCACACTCGAAAAAATAACAGAAATAAGTGAAGTACCAGAAACACCAAATGAAGACACAATAGGCCTGAAAGACAAACACTCTTGGCGTAGAAAGAGATTAACTCAATTTACTGCTGCACATCGTATACCAACCTTTAACAAATGTGGAGCACCTTCCATAATTGTAAAGTTCAACCAAAAACTAGTTAAAGATACGTGGATAAAAAGATCATAGTAATCAGGAACCTAAGTGCCAAACAAATAAATACTGTATTTCCAGACCAACTAATTTACATCAACGACCACATTTCCCCAGAAAACAAGGAATTTCTAGCAAAACTAAAGAATAAATGTAGTGAAGTGGGCTACAAGTTGCATGGACCAGAGATGGAAAATTCTTTGTAAGGAAGAATGTAGGAGACAGACGCCAAAAAATATACAACATTGAAGAAATTGAGAAGTGAAAATAAACTACTATGTGTACATATCACCACTTTCATGTAAATGACGTTTATGTTGAAAAGAAATTTCTTTTGGCATTTTTTTTTTATAAGCAGGCTCCTAGTATAAAGTTGTCATAATAATACAAATGTCTGTTGAAAATTCACAAAACTGTTACATAATCCTTGATTCTTTTTTCCTCTTTTTTCAATAATACTGCAAGGCAAGTTCAATTAATAAAGATAAATTGAAAAATCAGAATAGCTTTGAATATAATTTAATTAGGGGAAAGCTTGGAATAATGAGTCCGGAAATCTGCTAAAGACAAAAAGGTGTGAATTCTTGCTATTATGCTTTCAATAAGATATGAACTGACGTAATAGTTTCAGCAAGGATAACTCCTGGCTAGTTTATACCTTCCAGTTGGATCTACCACTGGGCGCAGCAAAAACCGATGTGTCACTTAAATCTGGACAACCTTATGGATGTCCAGGAGCTGCCGCAATGTCGAAGATCTGGGGTGCAAGGGCAATTGCCTCCCCTTCCCCCCGGGGGGATATGACTTTGAGATTAGTGTCCTAAATTCTTCCTCATGGATCTCGGTCCCTACTCCATAACCTTACCCATCCAGAATATCATGTCAGTCCTGAAGCAGCGCAAAGGTCCTTATAAGACTAGGTGCAATTTATAAGCTTCTTGTTCTAAGAGAAAAAAACTGACGTAGTAAATAGTAGTAAAAAAATCTATGAATAAAAAGCACAAAATTATAAAAGCTAAGGTAATTAATCCATGGGTGACTGTTTAGTTATTGTACAAATTAGAAGAAAGAAAGAAACTATTCAGATTTACCTAAGGAGGCCATATAACATCATATTTAAAAAATATGACACTATATTCTGAACAAACCAAAAAAATTGACACTGAAAAATAACAGTATTATTTTAAGAAACTGAGAGACTGCAACGGGGATTTACAATAACAATGGAAAATAACAAACGAAGAAAAGTGTAAGAAATAAATGTAGAAAGAGGCGTGAGTCAGGTAACCTTAACGGTTGTGTGGTATCTGACATCAACATTATATACAGCACATATGATAAACAAGTATTTTAACTCAGTCAACCAGCTGACTATCACGGTCAAGGACAGAAGCAACGCGCTGCACAAGCTACTTCGCGACTGCACCGCTATTTGCGCTGGTCTCACCGGCTCATATGTGTTTAGTCCTTCATGTTTCCAGCGACAGACACAGAAGCGAAAATATTATAAAGAATAAACTCAACTGGATACGACTCTCAGACACATAAGTGAATTAAAATGTTTTTCCCACCATTACTAAGTCATCTTATAAATTTTGTCATAACAACCGGGACTTTTCTCGAGAAATAAAACACAATAGTCGTTGTACGACTATTTAAGAAAGAAGATTCCACATATTTAAGGAACCTTAGACCGATTGGTTTATTATACATTTTCTAATACGTCTTGTTAATTATCTCAATAGAAATAACTTCGTTCATACTACCCAATTTGGATTCAGGAAAGGGAAATCTAATGAAGATGCACTAACAAATGTCACTAATATGATTTACTAAAAATTAAATGAAAGTAATGAAGTTACAGGAAAATGTATTGATTTTCGGAAAGCCTTCGACTTGGTTAGCCACTGAATTCTATGAAATAAACATGAGTCAATAGGAATCAGAGGAATGGCCTTAAACTGGTTTAAAAGCTATTTAGCAGATAGATACCAGCAGGTAAAAATCGAGAGTTGTTTGAGCCTCTGCTCAAAAAATTCAGGCGTCCCTCAAGGTTCAGTTTTATCACTAACTCTTTTTCTTATTTTTATTAACAACTTACTTGAGCAAACCTTTTTTGTAAAATAAATGAATTTGCGTATGATATAGCATTTTTTATGCAAAAAAGAAATATAAATCCTGTACCAAAAGAAAAACACCGACATATCCGTAATACAACGATGGTGCTGTAACAATAATACTTATTTAAATGTAACCATAACTAAATATATAAATTTTGATTTTATATTTTAAAATCCACTTGCATATAACTCGCAGGATTGTGATTATCAAGTTATAGAACATGTTGACCATTTAGAACTCGCTATTGATGAAAATTTAAACTGGGGGATACATATTTATGAGCTGAACCGTGAAATTAGATCTACAGTAAGAATTTTCTACTGTTTAAGAAAGTCTTATGACGCATTCTTATTACGAAACGTTTAATTCTCCCTAGTCCAGTCAAGACTCCAATACGGACTAATCTGTTTTGGGAGGGGGGTGGTGGTGGTTGCTTACAAAGTTATAATTAATAAACTTACAATTTCACAAAAAAACTATATAGTAAAAAACTACGAGTTAGCTCGTTCCCTCTATTCAATCGAATTAGAGCCCTTCCTATCCAACATTTATATATGTACAAGGTAGGTACGCAAACTATTGTTTAGTATAATAAGCTTTATTAAAGGAGCAAAGTTCCTTTTATAAGGAACAAGAAACGTAAATAGAAACACTTTTTAGTACCAAAAGTAAAAAAAGAAATATTTAGACTATGTTTTAAGTACGAAGGCCCAATATTCTTTAATACGTTACCATTTAATATTAGAACAAAAAGTAAAATAAAAATGTTTTACAATAGGTTATTGGGTTGGCTTATTGGAAAAAATTGATGTTGATGTTAGGGTTTTTAATAGAGTCATTAGCTAAAGCAAAATAATTTTTCTTTGTTTTGCATAATATAGAATTCTTTTTGGTTTAAGACTCTGATTTTACACCAAATCAGAGGTGAGTATGAACGTGAGATTGAATGTGAAATTATGTTTGTGTGTTCATAGTTATATAATGTGAACATATGTATAAGTTGTGTTCATATATTTGAACATTTAATTATATAACGAAAATATTGATTATGTTAATACTTTAGGTTTTGTTTTGAACTAACTTACCCATCCCTGAGCCACATATGATGCCAATGGTGGGTCGAACAGACACTCTCTCCAGTAGGAACTTAGCAATGCTCTCCACCAGTTCGTAAGTGTAACTGTAACAGGACACAGTAGAAAAACTAAATGTTTGAAATGAAATGAAAAATGTCTTTATTAGAGGCGAAGTTAGGACTATAAAGTCCTCTCTACCACTTAATCTCGCAGTCATTGCAGTGGTGTTTGCAGTGATTTAGTGAATTATACTATTGAAAACCTACGTTAGTTCTACATTATAACTTCCAACCACTTCTGGAAAAATTAAATTAGAACCACATAGAAAAATGATCTGTACTCATTTGCATGCAATGTTAAAAAAGACATGGTTCTGTTTTCTTTGGTTCTACTATCTCACGGCAGTCCCCGATTCTCACGAAGTACAACTTCGAAGTACAACAGTTACACCAAATAACAATCCTTCATCTTACGTATTAGTACCTATGTCTATCACGGCAATCAATAGCATCCACACAATCTCCGTACAACATCACAAGATAGGGGTACAAGGCACGTCAGAGGTCTTCCATTTACGTAACAAAATATTATACAGGAAAATTGAGAGATCTGCAATAACGAACTACAATAACGGCGTTTGTAGGTTTTATTTTTAATTTTTGGTCTGGGGAATAGACATGTACAAATGTGTATAATCTTGCCATGAGGAGTACAGGCCCAGGTTATATAAGGGACATTTCCATGTCGAATGTGTACTAATAACACAGGTACAATGTGTACATAACGAAGCCAGAGTCTTGACCTTTAAACAATATGCAGGTATATTATTTATAGTAATTATGGTTATATAATAACCATACTATGTAGCGTAATAGTGGCTTACGAGATGAAATCGCTCCCGATTATACCTTGATGGGATCGTAATGTTAAGGTAATTTGAAGTGGTGAGTTGGAGAAGGGTGTCCGGAAGCCGTGTTAACTTGAGAGAAATAACTTATTTTATCGGAAAGTGAGATTCTTATAAAACCGTTAAATATATTTTAATTATAAATATTCATTCCGACTTAGGCGGAGGTAAGGTAGTTTTCACATGTAGTCATCTTGAAATGTCACTATAGATATACAGTATTATTAATTTAGACTTTTAATTTGCACAAGCCTGATGGTACGATGACTCTAAACGGTTTTTATGTTAATATACTGTAACACTTTCAAATATTTAGAACCTTACAAACAAAACTTGTGACAAGCATGTAAATCAGTATGTAAACTTATGGACTTGATTTAAATCAATCTATCTGAAATTTTATCTGTAAACATATTAATTGTCTGTACTTAATCTGTAAACGAATTAATGTTATTGTATGCTTCTAAAACCTTTGAACGCCCGCCATATGGATATCTTAGAGTCGTAAAACAGTTTAAGAATAAACATTGCTTAAAATATCTTATTAATTAAATACAAAGTTCAATTTTTATTTATGTTGGACAATAACCCAGATAGAGACTTTGAAAAATGCGAATGGCCACCATCTTGAAACCAATTATTGGTTGAGAATAGGTAATGAACTTATTCAAACAGCTTAGTACCAAATTTAGTTTGAATCAGTGCATTTTTACGATGCATAGTAACTGACCTATATCCGTCCCTTTCCAAAATTTAAACGGCTACCATCAGTAATGTTGAAAAATGTGTAAGAATAAACACTGCTTAAAGTTAACTATTATTTCAAAGCTCTTGTTGTTTTGGGCCTATATTGAAAAATAATCGAATTATAATGTTATCTATTAAAAATTACGGCAGTTATGTTGTTTAAAATTATTTCCGCAATGTTGTATTATACTACTCAAAACACTATATGGATGCAAATGGAATTTGTAAAAGTAAGAAAAAAACACGTAAGAACAAAATACGATCTTTAAAAGCCTTGAGGATTTTAAAACCCTTTTTTGTTTTGCTCAACTATACATAGTAACTGAGATATAAGCATTAATTTTAAAAGCTTTGATCGGCCGCCATGTTTAAATCTTAAGAGATGTTGCAAAAGCACAAGAATACAAGTTATTTATAATTACTTAATATTTTTGTTGTAAAAATAATTTTAGGTATATACTGGAAAATATCTGAGTTTAATTTGTTTACAAATGTGAATCGTCGCCATCCTTAAATGTTTTATTGCTCAATACTAGTTATTATTCAATGTGTGATCAAATACCATCTATGTAAAAAGTTTAGTCTGGGTTTAATATTACGGCAGTTATCGTGTTCATAAGTTCGCATTATAACGCGAGCAATATATAGCATAAGCCCCATTCATATATAAATACATAAAGTTTAGGATGTTCGTGGTTTTGGATTCAGGAGGCCACGATTGGAGAAAATGCAAAACTTATTCCGAAAATTTTCATCTCTCCTGTGATTGAATTAGGCAAATTTTTATGAAATTTACCTAAACTTATAAATGTATTCGAAATACAATATTTAACTGTGCAATTAAAATATTTTATTATAATAAAAATTTTGTTTCTTTGTTATTCAGACAGACATGCTTTCTGCATTACAATAGGGTTTAATATTTGGTTATTTTGAATTAGAGTATCAATACCGTATCAACTTACGGTACTCCCAAGTTAAGTTTATAACTGATATTGGAATAGACTGGCGCTGTAAAATAAATATTCCGTAGATTATAATTCCTAAATCCGTTAGGTATCAAACGTAAAATAATTTAAAGCAAAATATGATTTATTTAAACAAAACCACCAAACCGTTATTTGATCATAAACACCGTTGCTACTAACATAAAAAAGGGAAAAACACTAAATTTAGCTTGGACACTGATAGCCAAACTAACATAGTATTCTACAGCTGGAATGCCGAGGTATAATTTCATCTAACTGTTTTCAGCAAGTGGTAAATAAATCACTATTCAAATAGAACAGTTCTATTCTAAATTTAAAAGTTAGCGAACAATGTTTCAATCACCACAGTTAAAAAAATGATGACATAATAATGTAATCACAATAATTATATAGTTCCCTTTTCTTGGAGGACAGGTGTGTAATGGAGGTTAGTAGAAGTCGCCGGACTGCATTTCAGCAGTTTTTTTGAGCAAGAGACGAGTACTGCTATGCCGGGAGACGCGAGGTGGCTTCCGCGGGCCGGACTGTGACGCATTATTAGCTCTTAAGAGATAAGAACCGGAAATAACAAAAAAAGGATTATGATCAAACTATTCAAGCGATTTAAAATGTAAACATTTCAAAATTCATACAGAATATTGCCCACAAAATGTCTACAAGTTTTTATTTTTTAAGTTTAAATAGATCTGTACTGAAATTTTGTTACTATGAATAAAATATGTTTCCTGCTTCAATAAATTAAAATCATTACATAAAATTAAAATCTGTCGACAATGAATGGGACAAAATTAAAGTTCAATTTTCTTTACTGCTCTATGGTTGCTTAGATTGGAACTTTTAGCCTTAAGGTTCCAACTTAAAACAAGGAAAAAATGAAAAGTGAGGAATATAAGTATATTTAGAAAGTGCATCAGGCAAAATCACAAAGACACGTCGTTTCTCAGAATCACTTGTATCGCATGTATTTCCTCGCAGCTTGGCGTGATTATATTTACATTTTTCCTCATCTTGAGAGTAGTGAAAAAACATAACTCGTTTATTTATTTACTTGTATTTTATTACAAATCACGATTATAATATACAGTGCAATAATATTACAACTTTTTTATTATAAATGTAATAGATTCTTTACAATGTAATGACAGATTTAGCACGTCATGGATTTGTAAATACAAATAAGATAAACTTAAAATATTCTTAAATAAACATAACAGTAAAATCTATGGATAATTTGTAAGTTAATCATCGAACAGATTACTTTTTGTTATAAACATATGATAAACACGTGATGAAATGTTATAAAGCAAATTGGATTGTAACAATCATGTACCATCATCATTCCCAGGTAAACTGAGCGTTTTAATGAAGCACGCGAACAAAGCAGTACACAATGCTGACAGCTTTACTGGATGTGTCTTTGTTCAGTGCAAGGTCGGCATCTAGGAAGGAGTGCGAACTGTAAGGTTAAGGTAATAAAATACGTAACCCTGTTTGCAATCAACCTTCATTGCAAATAATTGTTTTGTTGCTTTTCACCTTTAATTTCAACTCTGCATTCTAGAGGAGGGGAAAGGAGGAACCAGAAACCCCAAAATGTACGAGAAAAGTAAACTTCTAACAAAGTGTTCAAATGAAATTGAAATTTCACATTCAATCATAACCAAGGAATTGCGCTCATGCTCCTCGAAATAAGTTTTGTATTATTTATTATTTAAATGTGGTGGTAAAATGTAGACTGATCCCATTATATATTTATATATTATTCAGATATAATAAATAGGGTTTGGTTTTTCAATGTTTTTCAAGTCCAAAGCCAAAAGTTTTGAAATTAAATTTTATTTATCAATAAGCAAATAACAGATTGTTATTAAGCAAAAAAAAAAAACAAAAAAATTGAAAGTTTTGATACAAATCAGTGAGGATACTGTCAGAAACTTTTAATTTGAAATAATGTTAAAGTTGCTTAACATACTTAAGGTAATACTTACTTAACCGTATCTCTATTACTAAAATTTCGTGCCCGTTTAAACATTTAGAAAATTTTTCAGAAATATCGCTAACCACATGTTAGGTGTATCTTAAAAACAACATTGACAAAATATAGTTTATAAAACAATTTAAAAATGTCTTCCATGCAGTGTCTAAACATGACGTCAAAATAATACAACTACAAATCCGCAAGTGGTCTTACATCAAACGAACGTTGGAGTTTATTAGACGACACTAAAAATTTGCTCAGTGTTGCCACCTGTAGGGAAAAATATCACAGAAATTACCTCTATCAAAACAAACGCTAGAACATCGTCTGAAATACGTTTAACCCTAACACCCCCTCGATCTTGGTTCGTTTTATTCCCTCACCACTCTTCTCTCCTTCGTGAGCATATCGGAAGCACGGTCTTTGACGAGGCCTTGCACATGTTCTTTTATGCGATTAAGATTGTGCTCTTCAAATGATTTCAGTTTTAAAACTTGAAATAAAAGAACAAAAATATTGATTTAGGAGCGAAAGATTGGCATCGGTTTGAAAATAACTGAGTAGGTATATACGCGATCTGTCAGAGGACGAACCCGCTCTAGTTAGGAGATTGGATAAAACACCAAAGCGGTTATAATTTATACTTTGTTCTGCACTTTGTTAGCCTGTAAATACGAACTACTTAGATGTCATAGATATATGTGCAAATAAAATATATGTTGTTTAAATCTGGCGTTACCTATTGTATTTTTTAAGTAAATACTCATGTTATGTAAAATTAGTTTTAGAAATTTGTATTGCAGATTTGAGTACAAGATTGCTCATATGAGATTAGGGAAAGCTGATAGGCGAGTTAGTAATTAGTGATATGAACATCATAAGCTGTCTTTAGTAATAAATAACGAGAAGCATATAATGAAAAGTAAAATTGTTGTTTTATCAACTCCATTAAAACAATCCTATATTCTTAACGAACAATATTATAAAAAAGGAAGAGGTAGATAGATCTACACGCATTCCTCAGAAAAATAAAGCAATTGGTATGGTTCCCCCATCAAACACAAATTCAGGGCATACTTCTGCTTCAGTTGTTACTATTTTGGCTTATAAATGTTTTACGAAGTCAACTTGAAATCTCAATTTAGTAGTACAATAAAAAGGTAATAGTATAAATTGCACATATTGGTCTGCATGTTTATCCTTCCGAAGGCTTCTTAAAAGATATTGCAACTTAACATTGTGTTAAAGGCAGCAATAGCTTTCAAAATATCTTCGAACAGTAAATTCATTATTTTTGTCTGTGTTTCTAGCAGTAAGGTATGTCTTGAGATACACATATTGTAGTTTGAGCATTTAATACATATACGTACTCGTATTGTGCATATGGCACCAAAAAAGTTTATGACTTTTCAATACCCTTCTGCTTTTATTTAACACACTTACGTTTGAGGACTGTAATGACTTACCGACTGTAACGAACCTCCAGTTCAGGAGTTTTTCACGAGGAATACTTGAAAATGTTCAATATATGGTTAATTAAGTTGTTAGATGACGTCAAGAAATTGCAATTTAGTACACATGCATGTTTTGAGTATAGCAGGATCTTAAATTATTTGCTATAAGAAATTAAAATACCCTGGGACAACCAATTATCCTCTGTCCTAATGACGAACATAATTTATTTAATTCCTCTTACAAAATATCTCGCATATCTAACTCTCTCCTCCAGACTAGGTGGCGCCGACAGTCAGTGCCTTGTTAATCAAAATTACAGACCTGAGGTTACTGTAATAAATATCTGGACTGGTTTCCTTGGACCGCGGAGGCCTATGTAGTTTTCCTTGAGGTAATTCTTCTGAGTGCATGCGAAGAAGAATGGGGGCATTGACTTGAGTTTGTAGTGGAATCAACAGGTTTTCTTAATATATGACATATAAGTTGTAAAATATATAAGTAGATATGAATATGAGGGTTCTAGCGCACTTTTGGGACAGACAGAAAATCAATGTAAAATACTGTCCATTGAACCATAAACAAATCTGAGAAATCAAACAGTAAATCACGAATGTAAAATAACCGAATCTATAGCTGTTTTACTGTTTAATGTTTGCTTCTACATTTATAAGCTGTTTTAATGAAAAAAATCCATAAATCTTAATAAAAAATCTATAAACGGAAATAATGAAATTTGCTAACAATCACTCGAGAAGTCGGGGAGAATGTGAGTAAAACCGCATTCTTTTCACGAGGTTCTTCATTTACTTTCTCCAAATGTACTATAAAATCATCAAAGATTTCAGGTTTAAAATCGTAGTCAAATTCAATGTCCAAATAGTGAAAGATTATAGGTAAAATCTTCTCATAATAAACGTGTGTATTTAAACCTACAAACCTAATGTATTCTTTGAAAAGGAAAATAATTTTGTCAACGGTTCCAAGAGATAAGTAAAAATTTTTGTTCTGTTTTCTAAATTCTGTAACAAAATGTGTTTGCTTCTTGTCTCCATATTGTAATTTTCTAAGCAGGTTATTCAAATATGTTAATTTATTTCGAAATTTCTTAGGCTTAGGTCTTTCGTACAAAATTAAATTACAATCTCTACAAACTAATCTTTTATCAATAATTTCTCCTCTATTATAACACTTGTAACAGTTGGCATTATACTCTTCCATTTTTACAAAAAGAATAAATGGAAGCTATGGAACTAAGTCTGCCGAGATATAAATTTTTCAGCGCAAATGTTTATGTTTATATTTTAACTACCGAGATAAAAAGAAATAATTTCATTCTATTGTACAACTATTTAGGATATTTTGTTTATGATTACAAAGATTATTCCGGAAGAAATCGAGATTTTTCATCAGCGAAAGAGTATATTTTTGAAGTTTTAGAAGGAATGAAAGAGAACAATATGAACATCATTAACTACTGAATTTCTCTAATATCGTTCTTAATCACGTCATATGATAAAAATTTCTCAGAAACCACAACCACATAACAAATCGCGTTTGTAACAGCATTTTGAAAATCCATATTGATAATTATATCGTTCTTTGAAGCAGAAATATTTGTCAAACTCTTTGTTGTATCAATGACATAAATAGGTCTATTCGCTAAAAATTCTTTAGGATTATAATACATTTCCATATTTTTGTAGTAAACTTTCTTAAAATCTTGATACATCTGATACATGATTCTGAAAAGACCTCCTGAAATGTTTAAATTTTGTAATTCATCTGGATAATAAGAACCGTTCAATTTTACTCTGATATTTTTTACATTCAAACTATCAAACTTTGAAGGATTTTTCTCTTGATTATTCTGTCTATCTGTTTGAAAACCTATAATAACAAACTTAGGATTGAAGATATTTCTATAAATATTTGTGATATCGAACGAATAACTTGTTCCGGAAATACCTTTTTGCTCAATACATTGCCAATCTAGAAAATTAAACATAATGTTTTGAGATTTTGTAATTTCATCAATCAACTGAATTTTACTCGTGGTTTTGTAATAAATCATCGGAACTCTAATGAAAAACTCGTTAATTGTAATTTTGCCATCAACAGGCATAACATTTCCAGTTGCAGTCTTCAGAATCACATCATCGTCTTCAGCTCTTATGAAACTAATGTAAAATCCACCTTTATAGATTGGAAAATTTACATTTTCAAAGAATCCTAAGCCGAAATGTGCTAAATCACCGACCGCTTCAAATTGTCCAAATTTAAAAGTTGATTCAAAACTGTTTGAAAATACATCACTTTTTGAATACGAAATAGTTCCTTTAATAGTGCTTAACTGACCACAGTTTTCGACTTCTTCTATCAATTTATTGTGTTTTCTTACTTCAATCTTAGAAAATAAAAACGGTATAAAATTATCGATTAATCTAACATTATCAGTTCCAAGATATGCTTGACCATCTTGTTTTGTTAAAGTTCCAGAAATATAAAACTGGAAGTTAGACGAGCAAAAGTTATCTCCAAAATCAATATTAAACTCAGTTCTTTTATTCGGTTCATTCAAATGTTGTTTACTAATTGGATAGAAATTTTTAAACTCCGCCCTTTCAATATCACTAGCATATTTTCTGTAGTCCGCCATTTAATAAGAGAAAATTTAAACATCATGTATAAGAAAGATATCATTTTTTCATCGATCTAATGTACGTTTTTATAAGAAAAGATATAAATTTTAGTCATTTTTAATGATCTACTTCGTCATATTCGGGATTCTCTTCCTTAAATTTTGCGATCTCGGTCACATATTTCAATAAAATTTGCACAGGATAGTAACCGCTATCTATAATATTGTTCCAATCAACTGTATCTTTATTTTCATCCAAAAATTTTATACTCAAGTGTTGATAGAGACAAAGAACAGACATATGATCTTTTAATTGATAATGTATATTTTCTTGAATGAACTCTGGGGACAGATTTTGATATTTTGCAATGTTATACCAATTCAATTTGTTTACGTATAATCTCATCATATCTTCGGATAATTCATATTTTTGAGAAATGTCATCCCAATGTTCTTTTTTCAAATCTCTTTCGTGTTGCATTATAAAAAGATCGAAAGCACTGTAATGTCCCGCCATCTCTATTTATGAAGAAAAAATTTCAAGTTTTTATAAATTGACTCTTTTTTGCGTTACATTCAGCACATTTTCCAGAAATTCTCTTAACTCCATTGATATTTGCATAGTATTTTATATCATTTGTTTCAGTTTTTGCCTTACACCTCACACAGTATATGAGCGCCATTTATATAAGGAAATTTTATCATCCATAAAATCCTACATGAAGACCTATATCTTCCAAATCTTCCTCGAACTTATTAATTTTTTCTTCTAATTTTTGAAATTTGACAGCATTAGAATCATTGTATTCAACAAATTTATGACCAATATTCTCAAAAGTTTTCGTAGCATCTAAACTAAACTTATCAAAAGACTCTTTAAAATTAGTAAGTTTTTCATTAATTTCACCAACATCGTCTACTGATCTTCTATTTCTGGCTTCTAACTTGTCATAGACTTCTGTTGTAAAATCTTTAACATGCTGTTTATGATTCTCATAATTTTGTTTTAGTTCATTAAACATTTTAATAGGATCTTCTAATTGAATCATTACAACAACATCAAATGGATTAATTCCTTTACTAACACCGCTAATTCTTTTTCCTTTAAAATCTAAGGCATTTTTAACATTCGGATCATGTAAATCAACAATATCGATGTTTTCTGATAATTTTAGAGGTTTTAAAATTTGTTCTTTAACAACAACATCATGTTTGTCAATACCAGGTCGAACACCGACAATTCTTTTTTTATTAGCCAAACTAACATAATTCTTTTCAACTTTGATCGCTTCAGTAATTTTATCAGCTTTTTCGATATGAGACATTAAATTGGTAAATAATTTTTTTACACCATCATCAACTTCTTTTTCCAATGTTTTTATTTTATCAGCAACTTCATTTGAACTCATGAAATTTGCAAGTTTGTTATCATATTCTGCTTTAAAATCTTCAATCTCGACAGCAAACATATCTGAATCTGGAAGGTTTTGTAATAAATTTTCTAACTTGTTATCAAACTCATTTCTCAAACTATCAAAATTGAAACTATTATCTACATTTTGAATAATTTGTGTTCCAAATACGTCAAAAATATTTTGTGAATCCATATTTATTAAGTAATAATTTGTTAACAACTTCTTTAAAATCTTTACCATTACTCAGTTCATTCAAAACAAAAACACACAAATGTCCACAAATTGGGGGATCTTTATAGTCTTGAATCTGAGTCATTGTAGTAGACGCTTGATTTTTTCAAATATTTAATCAATTCTATAGGTGGTTTGTCCTCAATTCTTCCATACGAATCAAAATAACATGCATTCTTATCATTTTTATAATAACAAATCCAATGCGTTCCACTTCCCATAATCGAGTCTAAATTCACAATTCCACATTCAAATTTCTTAACTTTTTCAGGTAATGTATCTCTCATGAAGATTCCTCTAAAATGTTTAATATTTTTGCAGATTTCTTCCAATTCCCCGAATGTTAATGGTTTGATTTCAAATTTTTTTTAATGTTTGATTTCACGTAATTCAAAGTTTTTTCATCTAATCCAGATCCTGTAACATCTTCCAACTCTTTATCTAACCAATTTAAAATGTTTCGAACAATAGGAATCACATCTTTTTTAACGATTGGAGCAGCTTTACGAACATAAGGAACAACATTTTTAACAACTGGAATATTTTCTCCAAAATCTAATAAATCTTTCAAAAGTCCACCATTTTTAAGTTCTTTCAACTGATTATAAGAAAATTCTATTCTGGTTCCTTTATTGTTTTTCTTATGTTTTTCGAGTTTATTGTATTGTCTATTTGTTAAAAATATCTTATCTTCGCCATTTTTTAGTTGATCTATTTTAAATTGAACACTAACGGGTATTTTTTTCTTAAAAGCGGATTTTATTTTTTCTTTCTGATTTTTACTGAAATTTACGTTCACCTCCATTTATATAGTTAAAATTTCAAGTTCTCTTCAATTCCCATTCCTAGTTTTCTCTTCAAAAACATTGCTCCAACTGTTGGAAGTGCAACAAATCTTTCACCTAAACTAGCATCTTTTGATAAAAATCGATCCATTGCTTTATCTTGCAAAACTTTATCTGCTATATGTCTGGAATTTGTGTCTCTATGTTTTGCATAAAAAATATCGTGTTCCATAGCAGCTTGATCTAATTTATTTATACCAGGATCTCCTCTTTTTAGTCTTTTTTCGAGTTTTGTGCCAGGCCCCAGATACTGATAAGTTGGTACGTGTAATTCAAAAGGTAAATTGTTGATAAAATCATTCAAAAGTCCGCTACCTTCAATCATAGATGAACTTATTGCTGGCAAAACTCGCTTTAAATATTTAATTCCATCAGGTTTTTCAATCAATTCATCAAGTTTGTTCGAAATAAAATCTTTAATCGCTTTCTTTTCGTTCAAAAAATTGTTGTTTCCAGCCTTTTCTTGAGCATAGATATAATTTATAATTCCATCGAGTTTTGTCAAATCGTCGATATATCTGTACTCAATCTTATTATCATTGTATTTTCTTACACCTGATCCTTCGATTCGTTTTTCACAAATTGGTTTAATCAAATTGAGATATTTTTTACCTTTACTTGACTTAGGCTTCTTAGTAGATGGATCATTATTTTTGTAAATTGAATCAGATTTCCATAAAATTTCTGTATACTTTTTCAAGTCTTCTTCAGAATATAAACCGTCTTTTGGAACATCAGTGCCTGTTAATAATCTCCATAAACCCTGAGTACCTTCGTACATTTTTTCATTAATAACTAGTATGTCATTATGCTCAAAATTCACGGGCAAATTTCCAATCATAAAACTTTTCTTTTTTCTGTCCCGATACAAACCAAATTTATCATCCTTTGCTCTAGGAAGAAATTTTTTACCAATTTCACCAATTATTATATCCGTTGTTCCAGGACTTATTGGTTCAACTATGGTAGAGTCTTCAATGATTCGAGGTCTAAATGGTGTTGAAGATGGTAATTTTGGCAATTCAAACTCAGATTCTGGTATCGAAATATCGGCAAACTGTCGTACAACTGGAACCAAATTCATTAAATTTTGATTATCGCTTAAAACATTTTCAATTTTGCCCTCAACATTTTTTATTGCAGAAGTTACAGGTTGATTAATTTTTTGAATAAGTTCTTGTTCTTCTTCATCCATTCGAATCTGTTCTTTAAATTCTTTGATTAATTTCTTTTCGATTTGATCAAGTTTTTTCGCTTCTTCTGAAGTTACGTTCGCCATTTATTTAGGAAAATTTTGAAACGTGAACGTGAACGAGAACGAGAACGTGAACGTGTAACGTAAAACGTGAACACGAAGCGTGAAAACGTGAACAGATTTACCGTTTTTCAGTTGTTTTCATAATGTAAATAAAAAGTAAAGATAATGTAAAAATAATTGTAACAAATATTTTATCAAGTAGACTTGTCAGACCACTGAGCAGCATTTATGTTAGAAAATTTATTCAAATATTTTCCATTTTTAGGCTTCAAAGTTAGATTAATAGTTAAAAAACCGTAGTCTTCTTTCCAAATTTTATCACACAACTCAATAAAGTGGTTAAAACTCATATCAGATCCCACATAATTGTTATAAATCTTTCTGGAATAATGATCATCTTGTTTAAAAACACACAACATATTCAAACTATTTCTTATAACTTGTTTATCAACCTTTGAAAAGCATTGAAAAAGATAGATACAAGATATGTTTTTGTGACGAGACATTACGAAATATTCTTTAATAACGTCTTGATTTTCTAAAATACAATCATCGAAAACGATTAAAGAATTTGGTTTACATTCGCTTAAGTGAACTATGTCCTCGGAAGCATTATAAAAATGTGATATTTTTTTGTTTAAGTTTTTCTCAATATTTTCAAATCTTTCTTGTAATTTTTTATAGGCGTCTTGTTCTAAAGATTTACTAAAAACATACAAATTGGAATAAGGAATCAACCTATTGTAGATAAAATTCAATAATAAAGTTGTTTTTCCACATCCACTTGAACCAACAATTAACAATCTGATTGGTTGATCTTTCTTACTTTCTTCAAACGTTTGAAGTTTTATCTGATCTTTTTGCTTTAAAAATTTCTCCATTTAAATAGAAGATTTTCATCTTGAAGCAACGCTTGCGAAAATGAAGCTGTTCAAGTTGACTTCAGAAAGCTCTCAATTATTTTTAAACTTGGAACATCCTATACACTTAGAGGAAGAATCAAATTATTTTATCGGTTTAAGCGGTTTTTATTCTGACAATTTTGTAATAAATATTATTGAAAGTTCTCCTTATTGTATAGGATTTAGTGAGAAGAACATAACAAAATATTATGGTTTAAACAAAGGATATTATACCTTCGATCAAATAAAAAATTCCCTTAAAAATTATCTGAAAACATTCAAACAATCAGATAAATCTTTAAACTTTGACGAAAACAAGTTTGAAATGCAAAAAAATTATCTCTCTAATAAAATTCAAATAAAATCACCAGTAAGAATAATGTTTTCAGCAATTATATTAGATTTATTAGGGTTTGTTCAAGAAACTATTGAGCCAAATCAGGTATATTTAGGAAATAAAACGCCAAAATTTAGACCGTTCGATGTAATTGAAGTACATTGTAATCTCGTTGAACCTAGTTTTGAAAATCATACCGAACATTTACACAAAGAATCTGAAATTTTGTACACTTTTTTCCCAAATGTTGCTTATGGATCAAAAATCAGTGAAAAACCGAATGAAATCGATTATATTCCAATTAGAAAAAATATTAAAAGAATTCAAAAAATCGTTCTAACTATACAAGACTCTGAGGGAAATTTATTAAATAATGAGAGTAAAACAACAATATACTTAAGATTGTCGAAAGAATGATGAATCAAGGGGGGAACGAATCGTTCTTACCTTCAAACTTTCAAAAAAACACTGTTTTCATTAATGAATCTGGGCTTTATTCTCAAAATAAAAATTACTAGTTAAATTTCTTTTCTATCTAAATGGAGTCACTTGTAGGCCTACTCAATAATCAACTCAAATTCAATAACACAAATATCTTAACGATTGTAGACGAAAACAATATGATCTGGTTTAAGGCTAAAGATGTTGCAAAAATTCTAGAATATGAAAATACTATGCAAACGATCAGATTAAACGTTGACGAAGATGATAAATTAACGTTTAAAGACATGAATCAAGGGGAGCTATTGAATAGCTTACCTTCAAACTTTCAAAACAACACTGTTTTCGTTAATGAATCTGGTTTATATTCTTTAATTTTGAGATCTAATAAGCCAGAATCGAAATTGTTTAAAAAGTGGGTTACAAAAGAAGTTTTGCCAAGTATTCGTAAATTTGGTGAGTACAAACTTGAAAACAAGATTAAATATTTAGAGGATGAAGTAAAACACTTGCAAATTAAAGATGAAATCAAAACGGAAATAATCGCAAAACAAAGTGTAAAAATTGACTTGATGAAACCAGACCTTGTTTGTAAAGATTTTGATAAGAAAAAACACCATGTTTTTGTGTTAATTAAGAAGAATCACATGTGGGAATATCCTTATTACGTTATCAGAGCTCAGAAACGAGAAATACCAAACCGATTAAAACATCTAAAAATAAATTATCCTGAATTAGAGATTTTGTTCATTGATGACGAACCAAATTCTATCAATCTGTATAACCAAATGAAAGAATCTTTGAATATCTTATACAACGGAAATCATTTTACCACAAATATGACAGAATCTCGACTGATTTATAGAATATCTAAATTACACGATGAAAATGTTAAACTCTCGAATTATGATATTTTGTTTGTAAATGTCTTTTAAGATTATAGAATTGTTGAATTTCTCTTCCGCATACGCAATGAACTGGTCTAGCAAAGATTTCTTTAATACATTCTTTACAATATGCTTGTTTTTTATCTCTACTATAATGTTGATTGTTAAATTCAGAAATTTTTTTAACTATTTTACACCGTGTGCATTCTTTCTCTTCTAAAGTTAACGTTTCTATTTTATCGTACAATTCTTTTTTATATATTTTTTCACAAGCCTTACAATAAGCTTTCTTTCTATCTTTACTATAAAGTCGATTGTAAAATTCAGAAATATTCTTAATTTCTTTACAAATGTGACACTCTTTCTCTTCCAAAGTTAATTTTTCCATTTTATCGTATAATTCTCTTGCATATTTTTTATGACAATCCTTACAATAATAGTATAATCCATCTTTTCTAAGCTTATCTTTATGAAATTCTTCAAAATCTTTAAATTCCTGACACTTTATACATTTCTTTTGAGACTCCATTTATATAGAAAAAATTATAGCTTTGACTTTCTCAATTCATATTCGTAAAAACTTCCAGTTATTCCTTCGTTGTTTAAATCTTTTATACTATAAGTTACAGGATCTGTGTTATTAATTTGATAAATCACAAAGATTTCTCTTGACCAATTGTTCTTATATTTGTTCGAAAATGTTTGTTTTTTACTAACAATTCTTACATGATCATTGATTTTAAATTTAGTTTTCGTGTGAATTTCAGGTGGAACATACTTAAAAACCGACTCTAATAACTCTTTTTCTGCATCTTTATCTACGTCTTTAGGCTTCATTTTGATTGTGCTATGAACAGTATCGTTATATTTCTTTACGATTTCTTGAAGAATATCGATCCATTTAAAGTTTTTATTAATCTCAAAAATTACTTTCATTCTCTCATTTTGAGTTCTGTTATATATCTCTACAATACTTGATTTCTCTTCGTTTTCAGTATGATAAATCTTAATGTTGTATTTTCTCAAAACATCGTTAAATTCTTTATTTTTAAACTCTAAACCCTTATCTGTATGAAGTAAGTTTGGAGGTTTGTGATTGATCCTTATGGCATCTTTTACTATATCTTCGAAAGCTTTTGAAATATCCTTGCCGTTTTTTCTTTTGATAGCTCTTGACCAAGCATATTTTGAGAAAGTATCAATAACATTTAACATATACTTAAATCCATCATTTTGATCTGAATAGTTAGACATTATAACTAAATCTGCTGCCCATAAATCGTCAATTCCTAATGTTATAATTTTTCTCTTTTTAAACTTCTTTCGTACTGGTGCATGAATTTCTCTAGCTTCAATCTCGATTTCTTCCTTATTCTTAGATTCTTTCTTTACTTGTTTTTCATTTGGATTCTTTATAAATTTACTCTTATTTGTCTTACATTTTGAACATTTTGCTGCAATTCTATACAACCCGTTTTGAGTTTGAACGATTTTAGAATCTATATTTTTCGTTTTTTTCTTGCATTTGTGGCAGTGAATCAAATCATCTTCCATTTACATGTCAAAGTTTCCAAGTTTATTTAACTCATCTAATATATCAGATTTTGCTTCATTTTTATAGCCATAAGGTACTGTATCGATCTTATTTTCTAGAACGATTCTCTTATCATCTTTAGCGTTCAGTGCTAACTTGTTTATAGTGACGGTGTACAATTCATGTTTATAGCTTTTTATTACAGTCATCTCCCTAAATTCTTCTTTATCTTCGAACAAACATCTCTTTAAGTTTTCGATATTTATTGTTTTATTTACAACGCTTCTCTTAATTCCTTTACACCTAACTGGATTTTTGTCTAGATATTTGTACGAGTACATCTTTGATCTTAAACCACAAAATTCTTCTAATATCTCGCCGTTCAATTCGTCTTTGAATTTCCCTATTACCTTCTTATTTTTAGTAGTGAAACATTCATGATCTTTTGGATAGTCGCTCGTATCGAAATCATCTATATTTTCTTTAATAATTTTAAAAGGATCTCGTTTCAATTCTAGGAAATAACTGTCTGTATCCATGTAACACAGATTCAAATCTGGATCAAACTTCTTTAATTTGTTGTAATAAAACTCGTACATTAGCAATTTTGAGAGGTCGAGAACTGAAAATCCTATGTAAATCGGTTTGTTAAATTTAACCTTTTGTTTGTACATGTGACTCGCTATACAGTTGTCGTCAAAGATATTGAAACATTTGAAATTCGTTTTCTTAGCTTGTTTCATTGAAAATTCTTCGTTTCCTAGTTTAATATCACATCTATTTCTTACATTTTCCATCGATTTTCCAAAAACCGAGTTGTTCATAAGCTTATAAAAGTCCTTCTCAAAGTCACTTATAGCCTTGGTTCTCATACTAGTATTAAAATCGATATATTCTTTCATGAAAGGTTTCTGATCAAACGCAATAACCCTATTCACATGTTTTAAAATCATACCTTGTTCTAGATAGAATTTCAAATTTCTAGAATGAACAACATATTCTGTTTTGTTTAAAAGAGTTGTGCAAAGTTTGTTGTTATAATGTTCTGGAGCAAGAGGTAAATCTTTGTGATGTTCATGCAAATTTGTTGGATATTCAAGATCAACTTCTAAAATATATCCATAATCTTCGTCGCCAGTGAGTTCCAAAATTGTTTCTTTCCATTCTGCTGTTGTATACGTTTTAGGATCCATCCACTTGATTTCGTTATATGGTAAATTTTGCATAAGTCCATACCCATAAAGGTTGTTTGCATCGACGTACAACAAATAGTTTTCGGGCTTTGTCTTATCAAAATCTTTTAAATATTTGTTATTTGCTTTCACATATCGTTTAATACATTGAGAAATGCCTCCGCGAATACCTTTTTCGATCATCAAATACATATTATAATCACTAATTAATTGTAATTCTATATTCGTTAATTTTAACATAGCATCCCATGCAAGACTGGGAGCTGTTAGATAGTGTGCTGGATCAAGTTTATAGCAATTCAAACAAATATTCCTAAAATTTTCAAAGATATCAGCGAGCAATAGAACATCTTGAATGTTATAGAGATCGGAGTAATTTCCTAGATTTTTTACTTTTAATTTGTTCCATACATTTAAGTAGTGTTGAAAATCTTTCTCAGATATGCTCTCATCTGTCAAAAGTGAATAGAAATCTTGAATTCTCAATTCTTCTGTGTAATCAAGTTTTTCAATACTGTCGATAAATTCATAGGGAAATATTCCTTTTCCAGATAGAATTTTAAAGATTTCTTCTTCGTCATTTGGTTGTCTATCTAGAATTGCGTTCAGACCATCTTGTATAAAATGATTTGTATGTTTGAAATCATCTTTTTTGAGGTTTTTAGCTAACTTTTCTATAGACGATGCCATAAATCTGAACGTATCTACGAAAGAAAACTTGATGTACTTTCTTGGTTTATCATCTTCAAACTCATACCCATATCCTGAATTTACTGAATAATTTATATATTTCTCATCTGTGTTTGCGATCAAATCAACATTACCATACTGTTTTGCCAACTCTTTTATGTACAAATGAGAATCATAATTTGACATATTGTGACAGAAAACTGGAATATTTTGAGGAAATTTGAGATTCAAGTTACAAGATAAATGAGCTGAACCTCTAAATTTACCTGTTAAATGACAATGATCTCGTACTTTTTTTCTTGTTTGATTATCAAAACCATCACATTCGCAAATATGACAAACGTTTGCATTTTGGTATGAAATTTCTTCTTCTTCAGTCAATTTCATAGGTATTTTATTCTTAGAATTATATTTTTTAGCTATGTATTTCGATAATTTATTAAGTTCTTCAAACAATTTTGCAGGAACATTTGGCAAATCTTCTTCATTTTTTGCTCGATAACATATCGGCTTGTACATACGATTGGTCACATTAGACACTAAATATAGAGTAAAACCATAAGGAATGTGCTTCTGAATCTTGGTTGTAGTCGACTTTTGCGGATTGTTTTTGCATGTGGGAATCTTCTCTAATATGCTTTCAAAATCCATATAAATAACGTAAGGATGAGAAAATTTCTTTTGATAATTAATAAATGTTGTTGTTTGACCTGGAAACGGCATAATTGGCTTACAAACTTCGTGATTTTTACAAATTTCTAAATGGTCTGTTAAATCTCCAGATTTGTAGAAATGGCTTAAACATCTTCTGCATAGAAATTTTTTATTTTTACACTTAGATAACTGAGAAAATACAAGTTTGTTTAAATCTGTTATCAAAACATAATGAGATTTTTCATCTTGTTTTACATACTATAAATTGATTTCTAATTTGGCGTCATAAACTTCTGAAATTTGCAACGGAACAATATTGAGTTTTTCATCAAAACTATAGACATTTACAGACATTTTCGGATAATTATACTTTGCTTTACTGCTTCGTTTTTCAAATAATTGTATATCTTTTAAAGACATTGGATACTCGAAACCTGAAAATATCTCGTCATTTACAAATTTTTCATATTGTTTTGATCTTTCGCAGTCTCTTTCGGGTTTTTCAATAGCACATCGGATAGAATAAATAAAGCAATAATCATCTTTATTTTTGATATTTATACAAGCTTTCTTATCTTTGATTTTCTTTGGTAAATCGATATATGATCCTGCGTTCATAAATTCGTGTTTATTAAGGCTCAAAATCAGTTGTTTACAGCGTTTTAATGTCCATCCAGAACCTCGATTTGGATGATTTGTCTGTTCTCGATGTGTTAATTTATTAAATTGCTTAGTAATAAAGTCGTTTATGTCAAAGATTTCGTCTGCTTTTATAGTAAAGTACATTGGACAAGTTTGTGTTTCACCGTTCACTAAAGTTCGTTCGTATTCGCATTCTAAAGAGAGATAACCCTTCATATTTTTAACATTTTCTTGAAATTTCTCGATTAAACTCTTAATTTCTGACCACATAATTGATAGATATTTGTAAATTGACATGGAATTATCGTTTAAATTTGTTAAAATGTATTGCTTGAAAAGACCGTGTATTGAGGATAAAACTTCTACATCAATGATATTTTCAGGTTTCTCATTAAGAGTTTTGTCAATTTCTTCGATCATTTCAGACTTAGTTTTATCGTTTGTTTCAATGGACAATTTCTCAGCGATTGATTGAATTTTTTCATCTTTAAATAGATTGAGATCTTTTTTACTTTCCTTAAAATTTTTCTTTAGTTCACGCAATTTTTCTATATTATACATGTTTTGGTGATCGGCAATTTGATTTTCTTTAGCCCAAGTCTTCAAATAATTTAATTCTTTTTCATAAATATCTTTATTTTTCAGATGATTTTTCGAATTGTAATGTCGAGTATAGTAATGTTCAAAAACATCTTTTTTGCAGTATGGACATGATACCTTTTTCCTCTCCATATTTAAAGAGCAAAAATTTGAATCTGCCAAGTTTTACTATTTAGTAAAATATCTTTTTATTAAGCTGAAAAATAGCAATAATTCAGTAGATTTCTAAGGATTTTTATCCAAATTTGATAAAAATTAGCACAATTTATGTAGAAACAGCGTTAAATGTTTCTATTTATATAGGAAAAATTTAAAGATTTTGATACAAATCAGCAGAATTTATGATTTAACAGCGTTAGATTCTTCTATTTATATAGGGAAAATTTGTATAACTCAAGACTTTGAAAAGTGGAGAATTTTACTAGAATTTGACACAAATCAGCACAAATTGTAGTAAAACAGCTGTAGATTCTTCTATTTATTATAGAAAAATCTGTAAACTAAGACTTAAAATTTTTGAAAAAAATAGTATAATTATAGGACAAAATAGTACTATATTGGTTTGTAGGGGGCAATTTAAATTCTTTATACTATTTTTTCAATAATTTTTTTCTTATGTAAATGGAGCTACTAAAGGAATTAAATGAGGTTGGTGATTTAAAGTTCAAAGAATATAAGAAATTGATTGATTTAGAAGAAAATAAGAAGTATAAAATTGTGACATTGGATAAAATGAAAGATAAATTCGGGTTTACAATAATTGCCGAGTTGGAAGATTATAAAGTACACTTGCCAAACAGATTTTTGACTGTTTTGGATGAAAAAAAGATTAAAGAATTAAACAAAAATGAAAAATTACACTTGATTGTTACTGGAAAAAAGACTATTAAAGATAAAGACTGTGTTACAATTAACTTTGTAGAATAAAGATTTCGAAGATTTCTGGATTTTTTCATTAAAACAGCTTAGAAATTAGAAGCCTACAATGAACAGTAAAACAGCTATAGATTCGGTTATTTTACATTCGTGATTTACTGTTTGATTTCTCAGATTTGTTTATGGTTCAATGGACAGTATTTTACATTGATTTTCTGACTGTCCCAAAAGTGCGCTAGAACCCTCATATTCATATCTACTTATATAATTGCACGGACCTTATCGTAAAAATCGAAGAGTATAGGGCTCTCTGAGACGGGTCCTACAAATAATGCAATAAGGTTTTACATAGAGCCTTAACGTACTGAAATATTATAATGTCCACTATTATAAAACTGTTATATAACCTGAAAGATTGTGCATATAACCTACGTAGTGCATAGTATTTACACAAAATTCATATGAAATTAATCATATTTTAGGCTTTCAATATTCCAAATTGGTTTGAACGTAATTTAGCGATTATCTGTAATCCTTGACTAATAATTGCAAAGCCTTCCTATACACTATTGCGTTGTTAGAGCGATAATGGAGAGAGTTGCAAATCAACTTTTATCTCTTAACTTTGTGATTGTAAAATAATTGTTGTGAATGTAAGGATACAAATGTATAGATAATGTAAGTACTCAATTAGATACAAAGGCTTTGTGTGATAATATAATATTAAGGAATTAAATTTCCTTAAACGTCACAACATATGCTCATATTCTTATTGAGACTGCTGTGTGTAACTCAACTGACAATTACATGGCAAAAAACATCATATATGATTAGTTATACCGATAAACAACATTTATTTGTTTTGTGTAATTGTATCAGGATTATAAGGAAGAAATTTGATAAAACTTTGATAAAAATTTGATGTCCTAATATGTAATACACTATATTCGTAACATTATTGATTTATGCGAGTATATAACTGTTTACTTTTACACGTGTATGAAAAATGTACAAGAAGTAGAATTTGTTTTTTAAGCGGAATTATTAGTTTTGGACTCTTGAGAGTGGACAAGTTTTATTCTCAAACATGTCTATTCATACAATAACTCTGAAAATATCCTGTTTCCTTCAAAAATCAAATATTCATGGGATTTGAAATAGAATCGGTACCTTTAAAAAACTATATATTTGTTTTCCAACCTATCGCTGTCCTCTAAATATGAAATTTTACATACGCTTGCCATGACTAAAATAATTGAAATAAAAGCATTTTCATAATGATAGACAACCTGTTTTACTCTCCGACCCGAAGCCCCCAAAACATTACTCTTTATCCATTTATTCTGTAATGGATCAGGAGATTAGAATATTTTCTAGTGATCATAACTTGTTTTCAAGAGGGTTTATTATGCCGTTTAAAATTGACATACTTAGATCGTACCTGTTAATGAATAGGAAATTTGCGGTTAATTGCTGGTGTACAAGTAAGGTAATAATAGAAATGAAATTTGTTTAAGTGAAAATAAGTTTTGTCAATAATTATAGCGAAGTTTAATGCAAATAATTAATGAAAATTTTATAAAACTAATATAGAGCAATATTAATGATATAGGAACGTGATATAGGAGGTTATGATTCAGGGAACGTGAGCAGAAATAGTTTCTGTAATGGATTCCAATATTCTATATTCATAATATGTATTTCTTCTTTTTAACTCTCAGCAGCTTTTGGCATAATGCCAAGTAATATAAATTGAAAAGTGCACTGTAAACTGCTGTTATCATGACGCTCTTTCAGCTGGCGCAGTAATTGCTCCAGACGTCAAGACAACGATGGGCTCGGGCAAAGGTCAATGAAGGTTCTCGACGTCAAAACACGACAAACAACAAACAGCAAACTGGGCTTCAGTTCACAGTAGAGCAGAAGGGTCAAGAGTGAACCTATTAGTTGGCATCGCGCGCAATGCGCTTCTCTTTATTGACAAATTATTACATCGCAACAATGATTGATTCAACGACGCAAGGTTGTTTGGATATTCAACCTTCAATCTTTTTTGAAGAATAGTCATTGCCCGATTGTACTTCCAAAAGTTCATCATAATCGTACCATCTTTTTTAGTTCACGTGGCTTTAATGTTTATAAATTTGACGATCATATAAAAAAATAACACATGAAAGAGACCATGCCATGATTTACAGCGGAAGACAACTCAGACATGTTTCAACCAAATACCACAAAAGCTTCGCACATTCATCTATGATATCTTAGAGATAAACAAAAGTAAATATTTTGGCTAGAGTCTTGTCATACGACTTTCATCGTAGATTAGGTATATGGTTTCTGATCGCTAACCGAAGTGATACAAGCTAGAGTTTCCGGAAACTCAATACAAAATTTGCAAATGAATTTTAACCGTTTTCCCGCAAAAAAGTTCAGTGTGACAGCCCTTTAAAAATGTCCCAATAAAAAGTACCTCCACATCTTGGAAGGCACTAAATATACGGTTTCATGAAACCATTATGATCAATAAGAAACAGTTTGCTCCACGCCGTCAGGACTCTAACCACTCATAATAAAATATTTGATAGTTCAAATGTGGTTCCGGAGATAAGGATATACTCGTATTCCAGTGACAATCACTGATCAGAAATGCCTGATGCCAATATACAAGATGGATGTCTTTGACGTTTCTGTTACTCTGCAGGAATGTGTGCAGACCCATATGTAAAATTGTTTATAGCAAATTATACCACATTTTAAGTATGTTTTTCAAAGCTGAAAGGATAACAGGATTTCGAACATTTGCGATCATTAAATGTTACATTAGTAAGATACTCCCTTAGTTCATGTCACAATATTGTCCTGAGCTGCACACTTTCCGTTCTCCCCAACTAAAGGCAAACACGCACAATCTCGTACTACCTTTTTGGAACTCTCCAATTTATTTTTCTAGAAAGGAAACTAAATAATTTAAAATTCTATAAATATCATTATTTTATAAGTAAATTATTAAAATGTGGGTAATTAATTGCTAGCTTTATTAATAGCTGGCGATCGATGAACTGAAGTCTTAAATACACACCTCAAAACAATTAAGGGGTCATTTTTTATAGTTTGTAATTAGTTTATTGTTTGATATCTAACACTTAATTTTTAATCTTTACAAACTATACTATGCTATAGTAAAGCACATAATACCTTTTTAAATTTATAAATTACTAGCGGGCCCGGCGCGCTTTGCTGCGCATTTCAATAATTTTTTGCAAAAGTTGCCCGCGGCTTCGCACGCAATTTCCCGTTGAAAACAGTACACTATATTCACTTATTCTTTTTCTATCACATTCTAAACATTGCTGAGATAATTGATACTCGTTCCATCGTGAGCCTCTTGGGCGTATTATGAAGGTATGTACCATATTCCTGCCTCTATCTAGCTGTTACCCACGGCTTCGCACGCAAATCTTAAGAACCGAAGTCCTTATATTACTTAGTAAATTTTTTTTACTATAATAAATTTTAGATTAAATTAGTTATATCTCCGATGCCACGATTGAGCTTGCTTTGTTGTCTCGATCGAGAGAATATGTACACACGGAGTTTTGAGAACCATACTTCTGTCAAAAAAAAAACAACTAAGGTTGATTTTATAACATTCTTTATATTTGTAGCCAACGTAAGATAGTAATTATGATATCTGCATTACTCTTCTGATCAAGCATGAGCATGGTTTATATTAAATAAATATTGCAGTTAAAGGTGAATTTTTACGTCAAATTTGAATTGTATTATCTGGATAGTAAAGTCTATGTTTAACAGTGATTGCAAAAAACAGTTTAAACAAAATTTGTCGTTTCTCTTAAGCTTACTCTATGCTTTAAAACTATAAGTGTAATATATGTTTACAAAGAACAGCTGATTAAAAATTTGAAAAGACGTTAACATATGTTTGCTGCAATGCATTTCTTATGGGTATTTCTGTAACCAGTGGGGCGGAATCCTGAATCGGGAAAGGGATGGGCATAGCTTATAAACCTTCTCCGTGGAAAAATACATATACGTACAAATTTTCATCATGATCGGTCCAATAGTTCACGATTCCATAAAGGACAAACATACAAACATTCATTTTTATATATATAGATAATTTAGGTTAGTGTAGTTAAGGAATACCCAAAACATAAAAATTTATGTAAAATTAGCTCTTTAATTACATTTCAAATGGAACATAAGATAATGTTTTCTTTCAAAATTTCATAATCAGTATCTCTTGTTACCTTCTCTGGTTGAGATAGCTGCTATGGCATGGTTCTAATAAGTCGTCTGAGACTGTCTTGAGGCAACAGCGCTCATTCCTTTTGTATTGCCATTTCCTGTTTATCCAAGATGCTTCTACCTAATTGATCCCAAATTTTTTCAGTTGTATTTAGGTCTGGACTGCAACCAGGCCATTCCAATACTGGTATTTGATGTACGTCCAAGTACTGTCGAAATACGCTGCATGTAATGTGTCTCCATGTTTAAAATCAAAATCTTGACTTGCTCGTTCTGCTCTCAGACGAATATAGGCATTCAAAACTTCATCCACGTAACATTGGGTTGTTAAACTACCGTTTAAGATCACTAATAGGTCTGTGTGAACATCAATTGTTGTTTTGCACCACACTAATATTGAGCCCTCGCCGAACAGAAGTCTAGGAGTTAGGCAACAATTAAAAAAACCACTAATTTCTTTTTCTCCATATTCTGACATGGCCGCCATTTCCTAAGATTGTAAATTTTTATGCGTCTCTGAATATTATCTTACGCCATTGTCAGAACTAACAACGCCTGTCTAATCTTGCTCTCTTATGACATGCGGTCAATCGCGGCACTTGGACAGATCTCCTAGACCACATTCCAGCTTCCGAGAGTCGATGTATCACAGTTTGGTCTGATATACGAGATCCAATTATTTAAATAAGGTCATTTTGAAATTCTCTAGCAGTCGAAACAGATTACAAAGAGTATTAACTCGTAAAAATCTGTCTTCCATGTGCGTGTTGGACCTTGAGCGACATTGTCCTGGTCTGTGAAGAGTGCCTTAATCCTGGTACTGGTTCTACAATCTAGAAACCAGTGAATGACTCACACCTACGCGTATACCTACATTCCGTTCGGAAACTTTCTTCTATCAAAGTGACTACTCTACTGACTTCTGTATCGGACAAAACCTTTTAAAAACCGCTATTAGAATAGAACACAAACAGAACAACTATAAAACATCAACTGATCAACATTTAAACTGATAAAAGTTCAGCTAGTTAGAGAACTACACCTGATATTTTTCTTATCTTATTCTTGTTTGGACTCGATATGCAAATTAGAAGTATTTATCCTTAACAGTAATATTTGGATATAACACAAAATTACTTATCTTCCTTATCAAGATGCTGCCTTTATCTGTGGGTAAAGTATAACTCTCTCATGTTATTTGTATTTATCCTACATCAAGCAATAGAAATGACCCCTTAATTGTTTTAAGGTGTGTATAATATTGCCTTAATATTGCATATTTATTGCGTATATCTAACTTCATACAAATAGTCTTTGTTTCTTTATAGAAGGAGTCTAAGGAAGTAAATAAAAAACTAGATTGTACGAGTAATTAATAGTCTGAATGTGTAATTAACAAGTTTCTTGTTAGTGTTGTGTAAGATAAACGATACAAAAATTATTAAGATCTTATATACATCTTAGATATTTCTATATTGTTTTTATCACCAAGCTCCATTGGTTTTTTATGAATTAGAAGGAACAGTAATAAATTATGAGCTAAACTAACCCAGACAACACTTATTTAAATGAGAATGAATTAACGTAAAGATTACGCCTTATTACGATTATTATATAGACGGTAAGGCAATTGATTCCATTAGTTTTCCTTATGTCAATTTATAAATAAACTGTAATTTGCATTTTAGTTACGGAATTAATAAGTTATAGCAACCACCATCAATCGTGCGTTACAACTGTTTAAAGATCATATATTTTATTTATTGACCAATTATTACGATCTAGATGTAAAAATGTTTGCAATGAGATTTTTATACTCTTATTATTCTTCAATAATTTCATAATCTCACTTGCCTTTACGGTATTAAACTCTAAAACTCCAACCGACCAGCATCTTGAAACGTGATATGATAATATAGTATTAGTTTTTATTCTGATTTTAAACTTCGCGAAGAAAGATAGTAGTTCCAAATTTGAGTTTGATGCCTTGTTTTTTTAAATAAAAAAATAAAAGCTACAAAACACGTACAGGCAGACATCTGGTAAAAAAAACATTGGTTGCATTTATGTTTAACTCCTCTTAATTCATAGGGTAGTATCGTAAAGTTGGTACAGAGTTTTGTTAAACCCTGTACATAGGTTTTGTGTTTTTATTTATATTTCTGTTTTGACATATTATTTACAATTGCGATTGTAAAAACATGAAACTCATTAGAGGAATTCAAGAGCAGTGCTGCAGATAACTAATACACAAACCAACAGTTAAGCGCAATTGGTAGAGGCCTGTACTTGAGGTTATGAGTGTCGTGTTATTGTATAATAACAAGCTGCAATTGATTATTAGTGATGGCAGTTCCAAACTGGCGGCCCAACAAAATGTGGGAAACCCTCTGTTTAAGTTTTCCTAGCCTGTTCTGACCTGTTTGTTATTGATATACTGTGTAAGGTAGTTATAACAAAACTTTAGTAATCAAGGAAAGGTTTGTTTCAAGATTATGAGTAACTCCCAGTTACCGAAATTAATAACTCGTTTTAAAAACGTTATGTGAAGATCAATTTAAGTTATAAAACTTTAGATTTAGAGTGAAACTTGCGAAGCTAGTTCGTTACGAGAGACGTGGTCTGCTGTACTCCCGCCTTGTGATTCGAGGCACCGACAGAGTGTTTTTGTTGTGGTGGAACATTTTCAGGAATCTGGCTTTTTCAGAGCTCGGAGTCCTTGGTGGGTGGAGTCTTACGTGCCGATCGCCCAGAGAATTCACATCTTCTATTTTCAGTGGTCTGCACTCTTTGTGGAACAGGATTAGCGCCAGACTTGGGGGGGACTGTACCGAGTAAAAAAATTTATCTACTTAGCATACATTGGTTGAATTAAAAAGACTTAGTGCATTGGTGCCAACAACACCCCTCCTATTATTCACTTTCCCCCACTTTCCTGTTTACTTAATTATCCTCCGTAATTTAAGTTTATGTAATGGTGATTGGCATCTTAAACACCAAAGTAAGTATGAACAGTTGTTATCTAAAAATAAAAGCACAAATTTGGACTCCTCTTTGGAGTAACATTACTGATAAATATAACTGGAAATAATATAACTTTTATCATTTATAATATACGGGATGGCTTCGATACTACTGACAAGTTTTTAATTATAAATAACTCATATAGTTGTACGTTGAGTACTAACCACGGGTAAATCGGTCTATATATTAAGACCACTGAAATGTAACAAGTAATGTCGAATGCCATCATGCAATGACAAAAAACTCATTTTATTGCTGTTAATAGAGCTTGGAAAACAATATCTTGAATTAGTTACAGTTTTTGACGAAAAACATTGCTTTTTTTATTATGAATTATATTTGTATTATTGAGCGAATATATATTTTTGGCTGTCGTTCATTTTCACCTCTAAATTTAAACGTCATTATATTTTGCTAAACATAACCAGTTTTCTAGTAGTGTTAATGAAAGTAAATAAGATGGTTTATAATTATTTCAAGTTCGAATATTAGAACACGTTATATAATATAAATATAAAACGTGTTATAACGTGAATATAAAACACGTTGTTACTGTAATAGGTAATCGTAAATAAAAATGTGGAAACAATGTTGTAACGTCACTCTGTCTCTATGTGTACGAGACGATATGAGGAAAGAGTCGAATTATAGGCCTGAAATTTTGATTGAATTTCAATGAAGCCCGTTCCGGAAGAAGTGAGCTGGTGTATTCCTGCCTAGTAATTTCGAGGTAACAGACATAGTATCTTCGTTGTGAAATATCACTTTGTGAGGATCGGGCCAGTTCAGAGCACAAAAGTCTTGATGGATCTCGCGAGCGAATACACACTTTTAAGCTTTCGATAATTTACACTGCCATGAAAATAGCGCAAACAGCAATTGTCATTTCTTCTAAAATATTTATTACCCTCAGACGTTTGGAATAAATAAATATCAATGGACAGCTATCATTCTAAAACACCGAAATATCTGTTTAGTCGTACGTATTTTATGATGTGAATGGAGAGTGAGTGTAATTGATGGATGTTTATGTCTGGAGCATCAATTGAAAAAATGTAACATATTTTGGTGCTGTATCTTGTACCTCAAAATAGCTGGATTATAAAATCACGTCGCCAGAACAGTTAAATTAATGTTTGCAATGTATATTATGTATGTAACAAAATCTGACTCCAATAGTTCCAATGTTAAGTGTAATGGAAAAAGATACCGAAACTGCTAAATTACTTCCAACTTAAGTAAGGTCAAGGAACAACAATTCTCTAAAGTGAGCTGGAGAAATAATAACTTTAAGTCACGGCTTTTAACGAAAAAAGTTACTTTTAATGGATGTGATAGAAAAGTAATTCACGTACCATATATTAACATTTAAATAACAGTATTAGGACATTATTATGAAACATATTTGTTTCACGTTGAAAGATAAACAATTAAAATAAAAGATACAATTTAAAATGTAAAAATAAATATAAAACAATTGAAAAGCTAACAAAATTTCGAATATTTATCATGGCTTTGTTCAGAAACACGAAATTTAGCAAAACCGGTATTTGACCTCTTCGGATTTTATACCTGAAGGAGAGGTCAGATACCAGTACTCAAAACGTAGCGTCTCTTTTATTGTAACAAAATTATAAAATTAGTTCGTAATGTCGTTATCGTTTCAAATCATCCATCGCCAACTACGAACTCTAAACCAAGAATAAAACATTGTAAAAAAACGAATTTAATTGAAATTGTTAACACAATCTATTAGTATAAACAATCCTAGCATATACATAAAGTAAAAGGCTCTTAAAGGCTTTCATATTATTTAAGTTTAATTTCATAAATAAACTATACACGAGACTTACCGATCGATAAACGTTTCAAACGAATGATGTAAAACAACTTGTTTATTTTCAAAAAAGTGATACAAGAAGATGGATATTATGAATGACCAAGTATCCGAAGTAATAGGTTAGAATATAGAGTAAAGGTTTAGCAGACTCACAAGTTTTCATGGTTGGAGACAGAAGCGAGGTCTGCCGCGATGGTCGTGCCGAAGTTGAGGTGGAGAGGTGTTAACACCGGCTTTTGCGAGTTGGCAATGACCGCAGTCTGCTCCTGGATGGGGGTTTCCTTCATAGTTCCTGCCTGCACTGTCGCTCACTGCCTCGCGAGTACTCTACTACACATCTGCTCGGTGGGAACTTATATTCCCCCTCCAGACGGTACATAATATGAGCGCTGTTACGTAACACGAGACCGATGTCGCTTTTCTTCTAATGGTAGATTATTGCCCATTAAATATACTCAAAATGAATATAATACGGATTGTTTGTAACACGGATTGGTGCCTTGTGCTCTGTCGGTTTTCTGAATTTACTCTCAAGGTTACAACTTGGCAAAGGATCCAAACTGTCCTTAATCCTTTTCCATTTTACTACCACGCTCATATCATGAATATTTATCTCATTGGTGACCCCATGAGGGTTAACTTCAACTTGGTTTATACCTGCTGGTAGAACCTGTACTGGACACAACGTGTACTTATACTGCGCCGGAAATACATTAGATCGGAAGTAGATTACTTTAAATGTAAGTACACGCGTTTTGACCATAGAAGACATTTTAGACCTATGTATGTATATATTTTCTTGTTCGTCACCAAAGGCCAATGCTACTACGCTCTCCAGGACCTCAAAAATTGCTCTTTAAACTAAAATTGTAGTTATTCTAAAATTGATTAGGAGATTGGAATATATATATATATATATATATATATATATATATATATATATATACTGTACCGGTACTTGTTATTCAATAAGAAATCGCTTACTAAGCCGCGGGTAACTGCAAGTTGACTTATACTAGCAGATATTTTAAAATTGATAAATATAATTCCCTCAGCCAACAAAATATGTGGCTTGACTAAAGCTCCTTTGTATGTGATAGCACTCCAGTGGAACAAGCGCCCATGACTGAAGAGGAAAAAAACAACTTGGCACGGCCACAGCTGCGTCCGGGGATTAATGTTACGTAACAACTGCGAGCCTGCAGTTTTACATGGTCGTCATTCATAGCAATTTTTTCATTTGGGTACATATGAAATGTTCATTGCTCTTGGATAAATGTTAGAAATAGTGACACATTTATAGCTTTGAAAAACATGGAATCACACGCAATATTTTGATTTTTTTGTCATTTACTTGAAAGTGCTTACGTAAGATTTGTAAACAGCTTTTTCAGTTTCGTGTTTCGATTTTTTTTCGGTAGCAGTTGGATAAATTTATGAAACAGTGACACATTTGAGGCTTTAAAAATATTAAATTCACCTAACAATGTGGATTCTTAGCCAATAACTTTAAAGTGCTTACGTAAGAATTGAAAAGCGCTACTTTCAGTAAATTTTTTGTGTTTCGTTTATTTATGTTGGTAGCTGTTAGATAAATTTGGGAAATAATGACACTTATTGGTTTCAAAACATGAAATTGCAGGTAAGAATTTTTAGCCAATTATTTGAAAGTACTTACGTAAGATCTGTAAACCGCTTCTTTCAATTGTTAGTGACTTATATTCAACAAAGTATAGGAAAATATCACAATGAAAAAGTTTCCATCTACATTTTTCTAACCTGCATGATGTTGGAATTCAGGTATTTATGCCAAAATTGGGATAATCAAACATTAGGAATAGATCTGTTTGAAGCTTATGGGAAGAGCATCAACGAAGCCTGACACATCGTCTGTCAGTCAATTCGCACTATATCTTGAAAGCAAAATTAACTATAGACTTCACCGTTAGCGTGCAGTCATTTATATTTAGGGAAAATTGATTTGGATGATGTGCACATCCCCCATGGGATATGGCTGAGCGTTAGTGAAGGCTAACTGTCTGTAGCATATCTCGAGCTACAAGTTTGCAAATTAGCAAATTTTGCTTCGCTCAAACGGTTGTAAAAAGTTAACTTTTGTCTTTTGCACGCAACAGCTAAATTAACTTTCGTAAAAATTATACTTCCTTTCTTTTTTTATTTACCTCTACAAACCCACCTTTCAGGACGGGTACAGTACCAAGTTCTAACGTTGCATAAATTACTAACTTGGTTTGTTTAATACAATGGAACGTTTAATTTATCTCTACAAACCCACCTTTCAGGACGGGTACAGTACCAAGTTCTAACGTTGCATAAATTACTAACTTGGTTTGTTTAATACAATGGAACGATTAATTTATCAACTATAAATACATCGACACAAACGTATTCAACAAATAAATAATAGATGATGATCACAATACAAGTATGGAATCTGAGAGGAAGTAATAATAAGTTTGCGTAGTAGTATCGACATGTATATATATATATATATATATATATATATATATATATATATATATATATATAAAATTTCAATAAACATTGAATCACAAAAAGTACTTGCTTCGCCGGGAGTCGAACCGGATCTCTCACTTGCAGGGTGAATGTGCTACCATTACACCACAGAGCCCTTACTTTTTCCGATTCAATTATTTTGTATTTGGCCGTATCTGTCACACACACACACACACACACACACACACACACACACACACACACACACACACACACACACACACACACACACACACACACACACACACACACACACACACACACACACACACACACACACACACACACACACACACACACACACACACACACACACACACACACACACACACACACACACACACACACACACACACACACACACACACACACACACACACACACACACACACACACACACACACACACACACACACACACACACACACACACACACACACACACACACACACACACACACACACACACACACACACACACACACACACACACACACACACACACACACACACACACACACACACACACACACACACACACACACACACACACACACACACACACACACACACACACACACACACACACACACACACACACACACACACACACACACACACACACACACACACACACACACACACACACACACACACACACACACACACACACACACACACACACACACACACACACACACACACACACACACACACACACACACACACACACACACACACACACACACACCACACACACACACACACACACACACACACACACACACACACACACACACACACACACACACACACACACACACACACACACACACACACACACACACACACACACACACACACACACACACACACACACACACACACACACACACACACACACACACACACACACACACACACACACACACACACACACACACACACACACACACACACACACACACACACACACACACACACACACACACACACACACACACACACACACACACACACACACACACACACACACACACACACACACACACACACACACACACACACACACACACACACACACACACACACACACACACACACACTCACACACACTCACACTCACACACACACACACACACACACACACACACACACACACACACACACACACACACACACACACACACACACACACACACACACACACACACACACACACACACACACACACACACACACACACACACACACACACACACACACACACACACACACACACACACACACACACACACACACACACACACACACACACACACACACACACACACACACACACACACACACACACACCACACACACACACACACACACACACACACACACACACACACACACACACACACACACACACACACACACACACACACACACACACACACACACCACACACACACACACACACACACACACACACACACACACACACACACACACACACACACACACACACACACACACACACACACACACACACACACACACACACACACACACACACACACACACACACACACACACACACACACACACACACACACACACACACACACACACACACACACACACACACACACACACACACACACACACACACACACACACACACACACACACACACACACACACACACACACACACACACACACACACACACACACACACACACACACACACACACACACACACACACACACACACACACACACACACACACACACACACACACACACACACACACACACACACACATATATATATACACACACCAGCAATACACCAAACTATCTATCCCTTTCCTAGGCTTGAACAAAAGTAACAACACACCTATTTCTCCAGCCACAGACCAGAAATGAACGAACGAAACCACTCACATTAGTTCTTCATTTGAGCATCGAGCACGTAAATAGAGTGAGCTGTTTATGAAAGCTTTAAATTTAAACGCTTAATACCCTGATCAACATAGCCATTGGGATTGTTAATCCGAGTAAATAAGGTGATTTATAATTTTTTCAATTTCGAATATTTAAATTTATATAAAATATATTTTTACTGTAATAGGCAAACTTACCTAATAATCTAAGTTGAACCAAATGTTACAAAGCGCTGTCTGTATGTGCACCAGATATGATATGGAGAACGAATTGAGTTACTGAACTGAATTTTGATTGAAATTCAGAGAAGCCCGTTCTGCAAGACGTGACCCGGTGTACTTCTGTCTAGTAATTCCGAGGTCACACACACACACACACACACACACACACACACACACACACACACACACACACACACACACACACACACACACACACACACACACACACACATATATATACACACACCAGCAATACACCAAACTATCTATCCCTTTCCTAGGCTTGAACAAAAGTAACAACACACCTATTTCTCCAGCCACAGACCAGAAATGAACGAACGAAACCACTCACATTAGTTCTTCATTTGAGCATCGAGCACGTAAATAGAGTGAGCTGTTTATGAAAGCTTTAAATTTAAACGCTTAATACCCTGATCAACATAGCCATTGGGATTGTTAATCCGAGTAAATAAGGTGATTTATAATTTTTTCAATTTCGAATATTTAAATTTATATAAAATATATTTTTACTGTAATAGGCAAACTTACCTAATAATCTAAGTTGAACCAAATGTTACAAAGCGCTGTCTGTATGTGCACCAGATATGATATGGAGAACGAATTGAGTTACTGAACTGAATTTTGATTGAAATTCAGAGAAGCCCGTTCTGTAAGACGTGACCCGGTGTACTTCTGTCTAGTAATTCCGAGGTCACACACATACACAGTAGTTTCGTTGTGAGGGAACGCTGTGAGGATAGGGCCAGTTCAGATCGTAGAATTCTGGATGGGTCTCGCTGGGTGAATGTACAATTTTAAGCTTTCGTTAATTTACACTCCCATGAAAATAGAACAAACAGCAAGTCTTATGAGTTTGATTTCTTTTGAAATTATTATTAAACTTAGAAGATTATAAATAAGTAAATATCAATCGACAGTTAACCTGAAATACCGAAATATCAGTTTACTTGTACGCATTTTATGAGGAATACTAACAGTTACCCGTGGCTTCGCTCGAAATTATAAGCAATTCTGGTTTGAGTGTATTATATTTCTGACTCTAATATCGAGGTTGTCTTCATCTCACGATCAAGAAAATATGTTTTGTCCCAAAGCTGATTTTGCCTCTCTCCCGATCAAGAATATATATACATACACAGCTCTGAGAAGCTTACTTTTTGAGATGGGTTTCATAACACTCTTGAAATTTATATTAAATGATTTAATTACATTGTCGTATATCTGTACTGCTAGCAGTTACCCGCTGCTTCACTTGCAATTTAGTAGGCGTAGCATGGTTATGACCACTGCTGGTTCGAATGTTATATTTAACACCAATTTTGAGTTTGCCTCGTTGAAGAAAGTACGAAAAAGTTGTATAATTACGTCCATTGGCGATTTAATTCGTTCTCAGTATGTTTTGTTCCTTAGCTGAATTGGTTTTGTTTCCTGATCTAGAAAATATATAACACAGATCAGACAACCATACTTTTGTCAAAAGAGAACTAAGATGGGTTTTATTTCAGTCTTTAAATTTATAGTAAAAGTATTTTAATATTTTAGAACATTTAGAGCTGAAATTGGTATATTCATTCAAAAAGAACAATCCAGGGAAATTTCATCTAGCATAATTCTTGTCGACTGTTTCAAAGGAAGTCTTCGGTATAAAATTCTGACCTTATGTTTTAGGACATTTTCTAAGATAGATTAGTACTTACCTAGTCGCTAAAGTATAAAACATTGTTTAAAATTAAGGTTAATTGTTGGAAAATTTACTCACTATAAATATAATAAAATTAAAAGTAATAAACAATGTTTCCAAATAACAGTAAATTAAATTTGACAGACTCATTAAATTAATATTACACAAAAATATAGAGACAGATTTTGTATTACTTTAAATACCAGTTGGGCGTAATAAGAATAGGGGTTTTTTCGAAATACGAAGAGGCCTATTTTCATTCCAGGAACCGCAGGAATGTCCGTGTAAAATTTCAGTACAATCGGTTGAGTAGTTTAACAAAACAAACAAAAAAAGTCACTTTCACATTTATAATGTTAGTATGATGAGTGTAGGTTGAGTGTTATGAATGGATGGCTCTGTGTAGAATTCTTACTAGGAAACATTATTTATGCGATATTCTGTATTATAGATAATTGCTATTTTAATTTCATCTTTGTGTTTTTTTGAATATGGCAGTGTAGTAAGTAACACGTACTCTAATTTGATAAATTATTTATTTCTTGTAAATGGACTGGAATAACTTAACCTTTTATATTCTATTCTGATACATTCTAAGTTCGATTTGTTGATATCCAAGTAAAAAGTGGGAAACAAGTAAGTCATTGTTTTACTTTGAGTACTAACCACGGCTAAATCGGTCTATATATTAAGACCACTGAAATGAAGCTAGTAATGTCGAATGCCATCATGCAATGACTTGAAAAACTCATTTTATAGCTGTAAATTGAGCTTGGAAAACAATATCTTTAATTAGTTGTAGTTTTTGACGAAAAACATAACTTTTTTCATTGGGATATGACAGAAAAGTATTTTTACAAACCAGTTATTAATACTTACTAATACAGAGTTAAAGAGCGGTTTTACTCACAATTATGAGACATAATTGGTTCACTTGAAAATATAAACTGTTTAAATAAACAAACTCTTTAAAATGTAAAAACATGCCTGTGCATGTATATGGAAACTTAGTGTAAAAACAAGAAACAATTTAAAAGATAATAAGATTACTGATATTCTTTATTGTTATGTGTTGAAACATGAGATTTTGCAATCCTGGTGGCTTCTTCTTAAAATCTTAAATTCTAGAATAAGTACTGTTTCCCCCTATAAACTCATATTCGGACATTATACTTGAAGAATGGAACAGAACCATTCTTGAAACGTCGTGTTTATGTTGTTTTAACAAAGCGATAGCATTAGTCCGTAATGTTGTTATCCTACCAAATAATACTTCACAAACTATAGACTTTAACAAAACAGATTAAAACATAAAAATATGAAGTACTAAAACTTTAAATTTAAAGTGTAACAATCTATTATTGCACATACATCCTCGCAAATGGAAGGCAAGATTTGCTGCTATCATATTACGTACGTTCAATTTCATACACACAGTATACATTGAAAAATGTACCGTGGGATGTGTTGATCAGCGTAGTATTTCTCTGAAATCCAACATTACAAACGATTTATATAAAACAACTAGATTAATTACACAATATTGTCCTCATAAGAAGATGGATGTACATGACAGACCAAGTGGCCAAAGTAAAAAGGTTGGGAATCGAGAACAGTTTTTGCAAACTCACAAGTTTTCATGGTTGGAGACTGAAGCAAGGTCTGCCGCGATGGTCGTGCCGAAGTCGAGGTGGAGAGGAGTTAACATCGGCTTGTGCGAGTTAGCGATAACCGCAGTTCGCTCCTGGATGGGGGTTTCCTTCATAGTTTCTGCCTGCACTACCACGAATGTACTCTAGTATACATCTGCTCGGTGGCAACTTATATTCCCCCTCCAAGGCGGTGCATGAGATGACAGCTGTTACGTAACACGCATCTCCGCTCTAATCGACGCTGCGAGTCCATTGTCTATGGACGGGTGTCGTTGCCGATTTCGCCTTTCAACCAGTGATAGATTATTGCCCATAAGTACACTCAAAATCAAAATAATATATAATAACCCTTTCAAACACGAACCTAAACAGGCACAGAACAAGAACCGCTGTGCCCAGAGGCAGCTCACTTAGAGTCAGGAGCGGCAAATTACCAAGTGTGGAGGGAGATATTGGGTTATAAAGGACTGCCAAACAGGTCTGGTTTACTGCGGAGGACTGACGTGTCCTCGCGGAATTTCGACTGGAGGCGGTCCCTAACTCCGACCTAATGGATCTTGAACATCCTCTCACTCAAAGCAGCACACAGATCCTTTTAAGACTAAGTGCAATAAGGGATTTTCTCATCTCTTGTCCTAAGTGAACAAAACAACAAAACAATTTGATGATACAAATTTAACAAATATTCTTTTCGGTTTAAGAATGAAAGAGTTTTGTGACAACACAATGCAATACGTTTTGTTTTGTGTTGTGCAATCTCTGCACAACACAATGTAGTAAAGAGTATATGAAAATTAACGAAAATGTAAGATAAATATATGTATGGAAGAACAAATAAAAATAAATATTTATTACATCCACAATTAAGGAAGAGAAATAATTACAAAAAATGTAATTATTACTACTTTGTCACATTGAAGTGAATTTAAATAAGGTTCTTAATCATTTCAGTAAATATTCATGGTATAACTTAGTTTTCACTAAGTTGATTTTGTATAATGTTATGTATATATATATTTGGTAAAATTGGACTAATTCATTGGTCTAACATTCCAGAATCTATCATAAAGCACTAATTCATAAATACCGTGTTGATTTTATCAAAAGTTTAATCATTCGGATGGATTTGTGACTGATTTGGTGTATATTAAAATTTGTTCAAAGAACAATAACAGAATTTAATATTTATACATATAGAATTATAAAAAGTACTTATTTTGCTGCAACTCGCACCCGGCTCCCACTTGTCATATATCTGTACATATATGTATTTCGCTGAAATTTATCGAGGAAATTGTGTGGGTCTCTATTAAAAGTTTTGGTCGGTGGTTATTTGTTAAAAAAATATGTTCACATGATCACAGTTTAAAATGCATTAAATTAAATATTTAAATATAATAAATAATTACATTCGTGAATACATCATGTTATCAATTGAAAACTATAAATAATGTAACCAATAATTAATCGAATTAATGTATTTTGAAACATATTGTGAAATTCATAAATATAACTCCCTCAGCCAACTAAACGTGTGCACTAATGCTTCTTCTATATGATAGCGTTCCTGTACAACAAGCGCCCACGGCTGAAGGAGAAGAAAAACAACTAGGCACGGTCATTGCCGCGCCCGGGATTCATGTTACGTAACAACTGCAGGTCTTCGGTTTTATTCAATTCTCATTCATCGCAATTTTTCATTTGGGTTAATATGACACTGGTTGGTTTTTTGGATGCAATTGAGAAGTAGGGACGCATTTATAGATTTGAAAAACTTACACGTAATAATGTGAATTTTTGATCAATTACTAAAAAGGTGATTACATAATATTTGTAAACTGCTTTTTCAGTTTTTTTGTTTGTTTTTTATGTTCGTGGTAGTTGCATAAACTTGAGAAATAGTTAAAAACTGTATAATTATAAGTAACATTAATTACTCGTAATAATGGAATTTTTAACCAAATACTTTAAAGTGCTTATGTAAGATCTGCAAACAGCTTCTTTGAATTATTTTTCATATGTTCATTTCATTCATATTATGTTATCATCTTTAGTATTGAAATATGCTTAAACTATGGGTTTTTATTTTCTGTTAATATGTCTTTTTCGTATTACATGTTTAAATGGATCACTACGCGTAATTATGGCTGTCATCTCAGTTTTCGGTTCATACCACGTCGAAAAGTGGTTATTAACATTAAATATTTATACTTCGATCTCGCTGCGAAGAGGCAACTTTAGTCACTATTATATTTAAAAGAATCGTATTTCAAGTTTTTAATTGATTGCATTAAAAACGGTTACGGATTGTACTGGAAAAGTTGTGTTATATTAAAATTATTTTTAACTTTGAACGGCATATTAGGTTGTAATCAGATATTGTACTGGATGTTTAATGAAAATACTCAAGTTATTAAGATCTAATAAACACACACAAAAATAAATAAAAGATACACGATATTGGAACAATTTTAACATTGAAAACTGAGGTTTCAAAATTGAGTTTTAACACAAGTTCACTGCATAAATAATTATAACACTTTGGATTAAGTAAGTAATTCACAATCTCATTGTTAGATACGTATTTTGATGAGAAAACAATAACGAGTTAATTTTGTAAGCAGTGCCATGGTATCGTGCACATATAATAGTGTTTAAGAGGTTATCTTTGTTTGTTTGAGATTACTCGAAATATTTCCGCCTGCTTTGCAAGAATATCGTCAGTTTTACGTGGACAATGACGCGTATATGTTTGGTTATATTATCTCAATTCTGGATGGAAACACACCAAAACGACCTTATTCTTATCGGCAAACAAACAAAGTTTTGTTGTTATTGATTTGTTTGTTTATTAATGTACAACTAGGAGATCCAACGCCCGACACAAGCTGCCCGTATTCTTGTTGCCCAGAAACCTCGTAATCCCCTCGTTTAACCCGTTTAGCCCGTCATAACTAATTTGTGTATAATGTAAACAGTATTATGTTCCAAGGTAATAAATTAAAATAACTGCAACGACTCACGGAATACCCGTCCTGCCACAAGAGTTGGAGAGCGTGCATAACCAAACTGACCGCCTCACTACACGTCCGTTGTGGCACAAAACCTTCCACTGACTTACGGTCTGACTGCAACCAGTCTTGGTCGTCGGTCAAAGGTCGGCCGACTATACCTTGCACACTGATGGACCCTATCACTGCGGTGATTACATGCCACAACTTCTCCCTCTGGCGGGGACGAAAATTCATATAATGACGACGAAAGGGAGTGTAAGAAAGGATAGGTGAACCTTATAAAAAATATATCATCGCCCTATGTCCCTACACACAGTCTAAACTACCCGAGGACATTTTGATGGGGATAGGAAAGGATAGGTGAATCAGAGCAAATATATCAATTACCTTAATACACTACACGCTATCTGGACTACCCCTGGAATTTATTAGGAATTGGTAGGTTAGGAAAATATAGGCGAACCAAAAAATCAAATGTATCAATTACCCCCATGTTCCCACACACAATCTGGACTACCAGCTGAATTTTGGATGATGATAAGAAAATATATGTGAACTTTGGAGCAAATATACCAATTACCCCATATCCCCACACAAAATATGGACTACCCGCGAAATTTTGGGTAGGGTGGGAAAAGATAAGTGAACCTTAGAGCAAATATATCAATTACCCCATGTCCCTAAATACAATATGGCTATTCGCGGAATTTTGGATGAGGGTAGGAAAGAATAGGGGAACCTATTCTTAGTTAATTTATTCATTACCCTATGTCCCTACACAGAATCTGGACTTCCCACGGAATATGGTAAACTCCCATTTAAAAGAGCTGCCAGCCCCTTCCACAAATGGTCATTACTTTCATTCTAGAAACATCCACGATTATCCTAACAGGGCAGTCAGTCTATACCATGTTGGGGTTGATAACATTAAAACATTCGAGCTTAATTGGGTGACCACCATATGATGTTACACACGGCGTTAAAAAGAGGATGGGTTTGGAAAAATTCAGTTTCTACTATTTATGGTCGAAATCGTGCGACAGCATTCACGTCCGGCGGACAAAAAATGTTGATTTGAGGCCTCACATGAGAATCGGATCATTAGAATCTTGTTATGTTAGGATAAAGACCGCTAAAGGTTGGGATTGTGCATTGGGAAGACTTTTGATTACAAAAAAGTCTACAAAGGGTCCATTGTTGTGTCAGGGTATGCTAAAGTAATGGGGTCTTTGTGGAGTCACTTTCATGTCCTATTTTAGTGATTTATTTTTGTCGTTGTACAAGAAAAATAAAAAGTTATATTTAGAGACCGACTTGACGGAGCTCTTTACTCTATATGTAAGTGAGTACTTTGCTGAAGCCATATGCAATCATTCAAATGGTACTTTAAACATTCAATAAAACAATTAAATGACACGATGTTTTTGATTTGGACAATAGGTTATGAGACGTGATATCATAGGTTTAGACCAAAAAGGCATTAGCTTTTGATTTATGTCGTCCGCGGCTCTGCTCATAGGATTGGTTTTATACATGACCCAATCTACTGGCTCAAAGACAACGGACACCCCTCTAGCGTTATATAACGTCTCTTTTCGTCTTCTGGCTTGCTGTAAGTTTTGAAAAGTTTGTTGACAATTTTGATCTTTTGGGACTACATTCTTTTGATTAAATACAAATTAATTCAAATTTAAAGCTAATTCCAGCGAATGAGTGGACCAAAAAACAAACTGGCCGTGACCAAAAAACATACTGGCTGGTGATGTTTTGGTGCTGTCATGTGATGCAGAGTTAAACGCTAATAGAAACTAATGAATGTGTCTGTCCCATAATTTGTGACCTTGTTGATTAAAAATCCCAATAGCAATCATCAGATCACGAAGTTGAAAGAATTAATCAAAGATACCCATCTTGCAATCCTACCAGTTTGCTGACGTGGATGATTAAGCAGCCATTATAGTATTGAACAATCGGTTAACAACAGAAACTCGTATTATAGCTCAACATATTGCTGAAACTTAGTGGTGGAAAATACTACGGCAAGGAATTCCAATTTCAACGTAGTTTGTGTCTATTTAGGACTCTAGATGCAAATGATACTAGAGACAGACACTTATCGTGTTCCTGAGACAAAAACGCACCAACGCCGACGCCGTAGCATCGGTGTCTTAGATGAACTGCTTAGAGAAAATGGGGTTTTGAGCACTAGCCCAGATACTAAACATCTATTAAGACTCGTTGTAGCTCATTCAAAGGTTGTGAAATCTCAACAAAGGATTCAATGAAGCGAGCATAAAAGATACACATTTAATACCCCCAAAAATTGTGTCAAATCAGGTTAGTCGAAACCATAATTCCCGATGGTAAACGAAAAGCAAGAAATTAAACTCATATTTTTGCTTTGGAACTGCGAATGCTGCATATTTTTTATGAGTCTTCCTCAATTCACCAAATCTGTTTCTTACATGCACAAAGATTTATTACTGCCGTAAAATTTGGAATTATAATTGTTTCGGTTACAATGAGTTTCGGCATGAGGAACAGGCTTCTCACGGTTGTGAATCGTTTGTGTCTTGTATTTTTAAATATTTCAAAGCCTACCTTCAACTGTGAAACAAGTAACTTTTTATAATGATAGCTGTAGGGAGTAGGAAAAAGCCAGTTTATTGTGAAAATGTTGCTATATGTTATTAGAAATACATCTGTTGTACAGAATTGTTAGTAATAAGTATCTCAGTACAGGGCGTTCATACATAAGATGTGTTCAGATCTCTTATAAAGGTTAAAAAGCGAAATTGAAAACGTATTTAAATGCAAAGTCAGTAATATTACATGGTCCTTAAAGCAATCTCAATTACCAAGACGCACAGCTCAGATTTCATCTCTTGATTAAGTGAATCATTTTATAATTTGTCATTTAAATCAGTAAGATGCAGTTATTATACTTATACTGGTATTATAATTTTACCACGCATTTCCGGAATAGATACAACAGAACATTGGAAGTTTGTAAAATACTTGACATGAGGCTACATAAGAAAGGAAGACCTACAACTGTTGTGTTCCCTCAGTTGATCCAAAACCTTGAGAAAACCAAAAACCCGAAACAATCAAAATATAAAAACTTATATAATATTTTGAACTTTAAGTTTACCATTGGTTGAGGTTGTAGAATTTAGTCTTATACCCTGACCGGGAAAGTAATTGAAGAGATAGTAAGTCCTCAATATCATCTTAGTACATCGTAACACAGAGCCAACTGAAATCCGCTATCCATCTGTGTCTGAAGAGACGAAATAACGTCTAAACAGCTTCACTAGTCGACAAATTTGCTCCTTTGCTCAATCAAGCTTTCCTAAAGAAGAAAAAGTGGATGGTATAAGAGTGGTCTTTTACTTGCTTTAAGGTACAGAGGGTATGTTTTTGAAACAGAAACAAACACAGAAAGCCAATTCGGGTTCGAAGCTCTCAAAGGTTGTGAAACTCTTTAACTGCTCAGCACGACCAGACAGAGAGTTCGCCCTCCCCGTGTACCATAGACTACGTGTGTCAACTAGAGCTGCGTCGCGTCGTAATCAGCGTGACTGCGGATCGTAGCGATTTCTGTGTCAACAAACAGACATGTTTTATAACTGTAAGATATTACGGATTGTATTCTTAAACAGATGTTTACATCTCTAAGCCTATGCATTCAACATTCCAATAAAGTTTTGCATAACAATTAATGCGAACAACTGAACAATTAAGAATCCATTAAAACAAGTATTTAATAATTAAGTTCAGTATGCAACGGAAAACCCCCACAAATGCAAATTATGTAATATAAGTGTTATAGTACAAGAAGAGTTGTATACTATACATTCTTCATATCTGGCTGAGTAATAGATGTTATGTAATATATTTCATAACTATCACAACCTACAGCATCAGAAACGAAGATATCCTCAGCTAATGTACAAATATGTAGCCCTGCGACAAGTACCTTAAATAGCTTCCAGTCTTATATCAAGCACATACAAAGTATGTATCTGAATCACATTCAAGACAAAATATAGATATTGCAAACTTTTTATGTTCATATAATTACAAGAAATAAGAAACTGCCTCGTTTCTAATTTCTTGTAGATTTTTAACTTTTCATTTATAATTTCAAGAGATTTAAACAGTTATAAAGTTGGTAAGAGGTACTGGTTGGTATCATAGTAAATCTGAGATGCCAAAGAGAGGAGACGAATGCCGAGTGTGTATGTATAAGTTGATGTCTGTGATGTCACATATCTGTGAATAATATAAGTGAGCTGGTGGTACTATCGTTTATCAATTGTGGACATATTACGAAATATAAATTAAGGAACGGGATTTCATACTTATATTGAATTATCTATATTCACAAACATAGCTTCACTTTTAGTTGGCCATAACCTACAACTTATATACAACTTGAAATGGCTGCAGATTGTAGAACTCTTGTAGGATGCTTAAAGACGTTAAGCAAAAATTGAATTCAATGATTGCAAGTAATATTTTTACAGTAAGTGTGTAAATAAATCATCCGATGACGTTGTGTACTTGAATGACTAAGGCGCTGTGACTTAAGGCTCTGTTGAGCGTAGAAAAGGCTTAAGGGTTGTAAATACTGATAATGTAAGATATCAAGATATTTATAAGTTGTTCATTGAATTGAAAAATAAATTTTATGAAGTTGAAACAAATTTGGGGCATTCTTTAAATTCTTTTAGTTTTCCAAAAGGATAAAATTGCATCCTTGAATGCCTCTTTAGACAAAGCCCTATCAGAAAATACTGTTCTACCAAATACTATGAACAAACTGGAAACACGGATTGAGGATTTAGATCAGTATTCCCGCAGAAATACATTTTTAGTATACGGCGTGCTTTAAAACTACAATGAAAATGTAGTTAATATTGTGAAAAGGGCTGGAGAGACGCTGAGAGTACCTATTGAGGAGTCTCAGATAGATGCTTGACATCGGCTGAAAACACCAGATTCAGGAAAACCTCCAGGCATTTTTGTTAATCCTTATCCTTAAACTGAAAAAGGACCTTTCTAAACACCGGGAAATAGACGTTTGATGGGTGCTGCCCTTGCAGAGAAGGCAAAGAACTACTGTGGGTGAGAAATGGGAAAATTCTGCTGCCGAAGGACGGCGGTCATTATGTTGTTATTAAACCTATGGCGGATTTAGATAAACTGTAAGATGTATGATAGTTAAAAGATACCTTCATAACCTTTACATTAAATATGAACTACATTATTTTGATTTATTCACTATTATTAACTATATAAATTGCTGTTATTTACTTGTTGTTATTATTATTATTAGGGATACCCTCAAATATGTTATTAGTTAGCTTAGTAAATGTTAATTTATTTATTCGTATTATGTGTGGATTTGATTCTATGTTCTTATTTCACAGGCTTCGTATATTGTATGAATTAAATTATTGCATTCGCTATAATCAAGTAAAAACATTATAACTGGAATCATTTACATATGTTTAATAGAGTTACTCTCCAGTATTTTGATAATTGGGGTGCTGAATGTTCAATTTATTTATTTCTATTCTGTATACGTATTTATGTATTTGTTTATACATATAAGCCTATCTATCTTTTTTCACAGGCAAGCATTATGGTGGTTATTGACTTATAAGTTGTTTATAAATAAATGGGCGAAGGGCAAGTCAATTGATTAAAAATCAGACTTATTCAAATATGTCTAATTACACGTTTCTTTCCCAAAATGTAAGAAGTATTCTTAGTAATTTTCACGGGTTTCTCGCTGAAAATGAAACAATATCACTAAAACCTGATGTTATTGTACTAACAGCAGTCTGAGTCGGTTCTGACGAAGTACCACAGTACTCAATTAAGGAAAACAATCAATACAGCAGATGTAATGACTGTTACCGTATTGGCGGCGTTACTATCAAGAATGCGTATAAATCGGTTGACTTCCTTTGACCTTGAATTTAACTGATATTATCTCAGCCGACCTTGTTTTTTTTAACTCTTCGTCGAGCCTATCTGACTCCATAGTCACTGTTTACAGACCGCATGATGTTTTTAACCAATACTTTTTTGGTGAACTTAAAAGTTTGGTTTTCGGTTCTAAATAACAAAATTGATTTAGAACATATAAATTGTAAATTTTATCTGAAAATTAACACTCGCCCACATATAAATCTTTATAGCCCGTCTTGGCCTTGAGTAATCAGAGTTCAATAACCACTTTCTCAAAATAACCGATGAATTAAGAAATATCAATAAAACAAATTTACCATATGCGCACTTTGGAAATTTTTTCACTGCATATACATTAATTTGTATACTTTATGACTCCAATAACAATGTAAGATGAAATCACTAGTATTGTTCAAAATTTAAAAATTGGAAAGGCTCCAGTGTTTCATAATGTCACATCTTTTCTAATAAAGAAGATTTTGGCAAAAACATTATAAACGTAGGTCACATATCTTTATAATTTTAGGATTCAGCAAACTGGGGACTTTCATAACGGTTTTAAGATTGCAACTGTAATACCTTTGCATAAACGGAGAGATACCAATTGTTTGAGTAATTACAGACCTATATCGTAACTGTAACTAAAAAGTTCACTTCGATTTCGTAGAAAGGTGTCCCGAGTTCCATCCCTCCATTAAAAAAAAAAAACTAAACAGAGTGTATCTATACTTTTAACTCACCCAGTATAACAGCTGGGTCTTTAAATGCTTCCTGAAGATGTGAGTATAAACTTCCATGAAATAGAGAAGCTTTTTATCTGTCGTTTTCCATTCCAGCGCGTGAGATTAAGTGTGTATTATAAACGGTTAAGTCCTTATTCACTCATTCATCACTGATTCTCTAACTTCCTGACATCCAAAAAAGTTATAATTTTGAACACGTATATCTCTTGACTTAAATATAAAACTTAAGCAATTTCATAAAGATCAAACAACTATAGTGGTTTGAATGGGGTTGCTCCCACTAGAAGAACTATATTTTGTTTTCTACTTCTTTATGTCCTAGCAAGATGAAATTTTACACACGCGTGTCATGATCTCAAGAGACAAGTATAAATTATTCATGAAAATCATTATCCTTACTACCTTCCTCTTCGTACCTGTTCACATTTGCTGATAAACAACGCCAAATTAGTAAAGCGCTCCTGAGTTAACTAAGCTAACTAAGTTTATTTTTTAGACAGTGGATCCTAGAAGACCTTCGTGCCCTAAGCATAACACTACGTTAAAGTGTAACATGGATTAGTCTGTAGCTAGTTCCACTTATGGTCCCTGAACTATCTACCGTCCAAAGACCGAACAGTCTCTGGAAGAGCGTTGTAAAGCTTGGTATCCTGAAAAGAGAAGTTATCCTGTGTAACATTCAGCTTCCAACGTTCTTGGTTTAGTTTCTTTCCGTGCCTTAGGCTGGAACCATGCAATTCGTCTATGGTTATATTTATGATGATAAGTATCTATGTATGTGGCACTGTCAATGACATAGATAGTCACTGATAGCACTGACTGAAGATAGTCAGTTTACGAAACTGAACAAAGATCGGTCGGCAACGTTCCTGTGGTCCCTTGTTTATCAAAATAAGTCCAACGTAAGGCCTTTCTTTTGTTAAGTTAAAATGTTTTTACAATCCAGAGCATTACCCCACAAAAGGACACCATATCTTATATGATTATTGAACTACCAGATACTTCTATATTAGATAAAAAAGAAATTGAAAAGCAAGGGCTATTGCAAGTAGTAATAATAATTATTTATTGAAAAAAATGAAAGTTACAAATTAATCCAATCAAAATGAGGACAATGAACAATATATACGCAGCAACACACTCGAGATTCAGGGGATTCATGAAAGCAAAAACGAAGACGTGTACGAAGTTGTGAAGAAGGTAGGCGTTGCTCCTGGTATAAACATTTCCAGAGAAGCTATCGATGTCTGCCCAAGTCTAAAGGAAAGGAATGATGCTGACCGTCCTGCTGGAATTATAGCTAAGTGCGTCAGATGAGAAGACAAGCTGAAATTTCTTGAAAAACGAGGAGTCAAGAGAAACCTGAACTCACATGGTTAGTTACACTTCGACCACTGCTAATCCCGTTTACGTTAACGAAAGTCTCAGTCCTACCAAGAGGAAACTACTGGCTGCTGTTTGATATCGTTGAAACGGGAAAAGAATAATTCATATTTATGGGTAAGAAATGGCAAAATATTTCTGAGGAAGGCTCAGGGTGATCCCTTTCTTATTGTTAGTTCAATGGAGCAAATTGAAAAACTGTAAGAAAGCACTTATTTTAGTAAAAAGTCGTAAACACTAGCAATCAATTGTTTGAGATTAAATTATATATTTTTATTTTTCATCAGAATATATCTAGTCTAAGAAAAAACTTTGATTCTTTTTTAATTTATCTTAATACTTTGTATTCTTTGCCAGATGTAATTGTACTGACAGAAGTTTGGATACACGATTATGAAATAAGTTTATATTTAATTAGTGGGTATAACCAGTATTAAAACTTTAATTACAGCTACAGATCAGGTGGAGTGATTGTTTATGTGAGTGAGCGATATGAGGCCAGACGATCAGGCGTTACTATGCAATCCGCTGACGCGCTCAAGGTCACTGTTGACATTGGGTCTGTTGGGCTTTCTGTTACGATCATGGCGGTTTATAGGCTGCATTCCCATTCTATTGCGTCTTTAAATATATCTTATTGTCTGAATCCAAACATTGGAATTTAGTTGTTACCGGGGATATGAACTCATGCTTGCTTAAGCGGTCACTGCTCGTCGACGAGTATTTAGCGATTATGTCAAGTAATAGCCTTGAGCAACTGATTGACTAATCCACTAGAGCAAATAGCTGTTTAGATAATATATTTTTTAGAACTAGAGATCAATGTAGCTTTGGATCTGATGTTTTAACTTCTTTTAGGAAAGACCACGAATCAGTAGTTTGTAATATTTTATTTTCTAATCTGTCAAAAAAGAAATATACTTGTCCCCTGAATTTAAAAATAAAATAGATTTCGACAAAATGACAAGTTTTCTTAGCGCATATAACTGGTAAATTATTTATGGAGGAAAAAAATACCAATTTATCGTTTTCATTGTTTGCTGATGTATTAAGACAAGCTGTGGACTATTCAATGTATAAGGTCAAAATCACCTCTCGTATAAGTTGTTAAAGCCTTGGATGACTATTGATCTTTGCAAGCGTCAGCGGTTTAATAACTTACTGTATAAAAAGTAAAAAAAATTAACGACCCAAAATTTCAACGTTTTGTTTTTCAAAATTATAGGAAAAAGTTGAAAAAAGATATTTTTGAACAAAAAATACATTATTACTAGAGTATTTTTGAAGAAAATAAATTTGATATCAGGAAGAAATGAGAAATAATTAATAACATGCTTGGTTCGCAAAAGAATAAATATCGTATTCCAGGTGTTTATTCTATATCCAGGCCGGAAGAACTTACCTCAAAGGGTCAAGCTGTCGCCAATGAGTTCAATCTTTTTTTTGTTAATGCAGTTGAAAACCTAATGCATGACGCCGACAGTTTTGATGACTTTGATTATCATACGTACACCAATGTTTTCCTGCTAAGTATTCGGATAATTATTTTTTTTTGCTATCCTACTAGTTCTGGAGAAGTTCTAGCTGTTATCAACAGTTTAAAATCTAACAAGTCTCCTGGTATCGATGGTATTTCAGCGTATGTAATGAAAAAAATGGGTCATATCTTATCTCCTATGTTGGCATTTCTAATTAACCTTAGTTTAGAAACTGGTATCTTTCCAATCTCTTTAAAACTGCACTAGTTGTCCCACTTCACAAGAAAGGTTCCAATAAAGATCTCAATAACTATCGACCGATTTTTTTTTTCAGTTGTCTCTAAAATAATGGAGAAGATTATGAAAGTCAGGTTAGTTCAATTTTTAGATTCTAATAAGTTCTTTTGTGCAAATCAATTTGGGTTTATAGCCAAACAATCTACCGAAGATGCTCTCTTAAAGTTCTGTTCAGACGTTTATGAAGGAATTAACAGTGGTAAATTTGTCAGTGGAATTGTTATTGATATAACTAAGGCATTTGATAACGTGGTTCACAGAATTTTACTAGATTATCTTTGGGTAGCCGTAGTTAGAGGTATCCCTTATGAACGGTTTAAGAGCTATCTAAAAAACTCATCTCAATGTGTAAAATTTCTAGACTCCGTCAGTTCAACTCTCCCACTTAAATTTGGAGTGCCACAAGGGTCTGTTTTGGGCCCAATTCTATTCTTAGTCTATGTTAATAGCTTGTACAATGGAAATTTATCGGGTTCCTTAACTTGTTTTGCAGATGAAACTGCTCTTTGCTATTCCAGTATAAATAATCAAATAGTGTATAGCGTAATGCAAGAAGACCTTGACAAATTGAAAATGTGGTTTGCTAGAAATAGGATGGTCTTGAGCGTAAAAACAAAGCTTATGAATTTTTATCTAAGAAATAGAAAAGACTTACAACAAGATATATTTTTTAAATGCAAGTAATGCTTAATTCTTGGGAGAAATCCATGTAATTATTGCGTTAAAATTGAGAGGGTGGAACAAATAAAGTATCTGGGGGTTATTTAGGATGAAAGGTGTAGTTCAAGGGAACACTTCTGAATGTGAAAACTATTTAAACACCTCTTCGAGGAAGTTTTATTTTCTTAAGTATTTATGCCCAATTTCTATGAAAATTATTTACCATTCTATAATTAACTCTAAATTGCAATATGATGTTTCGTGTTAGGGAGGGGCGTATTATTTTACTATTCGATCTATTATTATAAATCTAAACAAGATCATTAGGGTTATTGTCAGAGCTAATCGGCGTGATTATTTCTTTCCTCTTTATATTCAGCTTGGAATTCTTCCGCTGAGATATTTGTATATTTATAGGGTACTCAAAATATTTTTCTCAAGAGGCGGCCACACACTGGGAAATGTAAACGTTAACTTAATTAGGTTACAAATTTTAAACCGAGTTACTATGCATTTTCCTAAATTAGAAGGTTACAAAGGTTTTAATTCATTCATAGCTCCTAACCTCTATAACCAATTATCTTTCGCTGTGTCCTCCTCAAAAACATTGGGTACGTAGAGTAAAGGGTAATGTAGAGCGACTCATAAATGAGATACTATGTTAACGAATGTTTCTATTGAATGAGTGTGTAACGGTTACACCTTTATCTTTGGTGTCTAAGTATCTTTGTAGTGTGTTTATATGTGTGTATATATGTTTGGTTAATGTATGTATTTGTAAATGTATATTTATATGTGTGTATTTGTGTATTTATGTAAGTGCATGTATGTATGTATTTGTAGTTTGTGTGTGTGTGTGTGTGTGTGTGTGTGTGTGTGTGTGTGAATTTATGTAGTAATTTAATTAATTTAATATTTATTTTTGTAATGTAATGTATTGCATTTCATTATGAAATACAACTTAATTCTGTGTGCTTTGTTTTAAATATTGGTATGGTTTATTCATTATTTTAATTTTGTATATTTTACTCTGAAAGAGGAGCTGCCAGGCCCATCTGCCTTTGATTAATTAGTGATGGCAACCTTAACTCAGCTATTAGCTCAGAAGAGGTGCCTATCCATTGTACTTTTATTTACTTATGTGAAGTATTTTTGTGTTAACAAATGATTGTAATGCACTTTAGAAATAAAGATTCTTGATTCTTGATTTACGTAGTTTTGAGTTTCCCTACGCTTAGCCCGTTTAAAGTAATGTAATGCATTGGTTATGTAATGTATTGCATTTCATTATGAAATACAACTTAATTCTGTGTGCTTTTTTTAATATTGTACAACCTTCATAATATTACACGTAGAGAGAAGTGATGCCTATTGTCATTTACATGTACACAAGAAATTTAATATTAAATTCAACATACAAAAATCATTGCTAATCCATATTTAACTACAAAGCAAAATTCCATTCTACACAAAATATTGATACACACCCTAACAGTTTCGATACACATTTAGTGGAACATTGCTAATAATACAGTAAGATTAAACAACATTGCTTTCTCAGATGAAGCAACTTTCATGATAAACGATAACGTTAACAGACAGAATGCTCGTTTCGTTATTGGGCTGATCATTTTTATTGATGGTAACCGTATTGCCGAGCTATACCAGGAAATCTTACAAACTCAGTATCCAGTTATCCAAGCAGCAACCAACAACTAAAATGAAGTTTGTTTCCAGCAGGATGAAAATTTCCACACTATGGCATGCGTGTCCGTGAGTACGTAAACAATATTTTTCCACATCGCTGGATAGGCAGAAGAGGAAGTATCGAGTGGCCAGCAAGGTTGCCAATTCTATCTCCACTTGACTACTTTTTATGGGGTCACATTAAAAACAACGTCTAAAAAACTGAACTCCAGTGCATTAGGGACAGAATAAAAAAGCTGAAATCCAAAAAATTCCGCTTTAATCTATACAGCGTGCCGTTTTAAGTTTCTACAACAGGCTTGGACATTGACAAACTGTCTTGGGAAAGCCGTTTTGAACATCTGATATAAAAAGTTTTTGCCGTTTTATTGCTTATCATAATTGTAATTACCAGTGCTATTGTAATTTTCCATCAAAACAAATTTTAAGCTTCCCCTCCAAAAGCCCATTTTGGGCAAATGGTTCGCATTTGTTTCCTAGAGGGCTGTCCTGAGTTTTATTTGTCTATCTTTGACTATTGAAGGTTGAGCAGGATCCATCCATGCTTTTAACTTAAATAATTTCAATGAGCTGCCATTTCGTACTGGGTTGACTCGTAAAGCTCCAGTTTCCGCTGTTATCTTCTTTAATCAATACCTTTCAAATGAGGTGGGTCTTTACATTTAAAATTTGAGCCACTTCCCCAAAATCCCATTTTGGGGAAATTAGCAAAGTTGTAACAGTGACCAATGGCTTCTCCTTGTACGTAGAAAAAATATCAAATGTATGTCCTGTTATTTTGACTCTAAGATGATTAGATGTTTGCCTAACGTATTGTTTATTGCAAAATTTACAATTAATTTGTTAAACTACATTCTTGGAGGATAAAGTTACTTTGCCAATGATGGGATATGTTAAACCAGAACCGCAATGTGGTTTGTTGCACGGTTCACATTCATTAGTAACGGGTTATTGTACTAGGTAATTTAGGTTGGAAAAGTTTGTCTTTCAAATTTGGAGATTTGTGAAATATTACTCCAGGTGTTCTTTCTAGTCATACAAGTTTTGGTATCTGGAGAGGAAAATAATAAATTACGAGTAATTTTCATAACACTGTTAATTATGTTTAGTCCAGGAAAGAATGGTATAATAAACTTTGGTTTTGTTTTACATTTAAATTTACTTTGTAGTTTTTGTTTTATTTATTTGATTTTCTAATATTTTTTCTGGATAATTTGAATGTTTTTGTTATGTGTTGTTTAGTTTTTCAAACTAATTCAAGACGTCTATACTATTGCTGCATAGCTTCTTGGCTGGTATAGATAAACTTTTTGGAATATACATTAGATGGCAACTTGAAAAAATGTAGATGTTTGTCGTTTTAACAGGTAGTTTCGTTTTTATGTAATTTGATTCCGAAAAAAATGTCTAAATTTTAAACCGTGACCGTTACATCAGAATAGTTCCAAGTAAATTTCAAAGGAGCAAACATTATCCATTTCAATGGTTGAATACTTTGTGAGACTAGAAATGTATACTCAAATTCGCCCCTTAGGTATATAAAGGAGCCACACTAGTTCCCACAGATGTACCAGAAATTTGAAGATTATTTTGTAGTTAAATTTAAAATCTTTTATTGTGATGGCAAATCGAATAAAATTATTAAAAAATGTGGTCTACGGAATAACATTACTTCTTGTATTTATAGAACTCGAAGTATCGGCTTCAATACTCTTCCATGTTTGCCAAAGTTATAAAATAACAGAAAAACCACTGATCATATTTTAATTTTCGGATTCCAGAACCCTTCATCAGATACACATTGATTAATGAAAGTAATAATCAGAACTCAAAACAATAATCAATAACATAACCAAAATTGAGTTTTGAAAAATAAATACTACACTACACGTTTCAAACCAGCAGTAGAATATTTGTAAAATTGTTTAACAATAAATATATTAAACCAACAAGTTTACATTTATAAAAATGAGATAAATAGAAATAATTTAATTTGTTCTACAAATATTTAGGATATTGTTTTTATCAGTATGAATATTAATATGGAAGATAATATACTTATTAAGTGATATTTTAATTGCTATGAAAGAACATAATATTAATGTTATAAATTATAGAATTTCTGTTACATAATTTTTAGTTACGTTACACGATACATATTTCTCAAATGCAACAAAAACATAACTTGTCGAATTTGTTACGGCATTTTGAAAATCGACGTTGATAGTTATATCATTCTTTGTAACAGAAATATTTGTCAAACTTTTCGTTGTGTCAATAACATTAATAGTAAAATTATCTATAAATTTTAAGGACTGTAATCCAATATTGTTTGAACTAAAACCATTGAATTTAGAAGAATGTTATTTTTTGATTTATCTGTTTGAATTATAACAAATTTAGGATTGAATGTAATAGAAATATTTCCATATTGCTATAAATATTTATAATATAGAATGGATAAGTTGTCCCAAAAATTCATTCTTGTTCAATACAGTGCCAATCTAGAAAATTACACATACAATTTTGAACTTTATGGCTTCAATAATCAATTGAATTTTACTCATGGTTTTATAAGCAATCATTCTGACTATAATAAACTACTCGTTAATTTTTAATTTTCCATCAACTGCCAAATAGTTTTTGTTTTCGATATCGCATTGCCATATTCAGCTCTTATAAAACTAATGTAAAGCCTCCATTAAAGGTCGGACAATTAACTAAAAAAAAGGATAAACTTATCCAAAATGAAATAAATATTCAATTGCTTCAAACTGTCCTGAACAAACAATTCCTTCACTTTTACCTTATTGATTACTATTCAATTCAATAAATTTATTTTGTTTTCCTACTTAAACTTTAGAAAATAAAAGAATGAGTTAATATAAAATAGTTTGGTGCAAGATATGCTTGACCAGCTTGATTTTTAAAGTTTCCGAAACTAAGATAGAAACTTAGATGTCAAAAAATTATTTCCAAAATTGATATTAAATTCAGTGTTTTTATTTGGTTCATTAAAACAGTGTTTGCTAATTAGAAAAAAACATGTTTAAGTTCAGATCTCTCAATATTGCTCTAATAATTTAAGTAATCCATCATTACTTTACAAAATATTCTAAATTTGTTAATAACATTTACATACATTTAATATAATCTTTTATAAGAAAAGATATAAATAATACACAGAGCTTAAAACTCTAACTATTCCATTTAATAATGACCTACTTCATCATGTTAAGGATTTTCTTCTTTTACATTTATCAATATCAGTTATATAAATATTTTGTTAATTTTTGTATTTTAACTATACGGTTTTTAATTTAATTTGGCTATCTCTAAAATATATATTATTTTATTCCATATTCAATTTAAACGTTTGGTATAGTTTTACAAGTGAGATTTTACAAAGATTACAATCTTTGTAAATAGTTTACTAATCTATTAAATAAATGAGTATGGAGAGATTCAAAGGTTACGACTTCATTATACAACATGGCTACAATTAGTCAGTAATTGTACTGATACTTTTTAACGAATCTTATAATTGTATTTAATGCTTAAATTTTATTTGCGTGGCAGTTTATCTTTTTAATGAGGTATAATTTTGACGTATCCTATTCGGTAATAGGAAAGGTAATTTGGAAGTGCCGTTCATACAAGTAAAGCCTCGAGTTAGTTATATGATAGCTTCGTCTTGAAGTTACAATTGCAAAATATATTGCTTGCTATGTAAACTGTAAGACTTACAGTGAGGTTTTAACACGTTTTACAGCTATGTCGTCTTTTGGAATTTTAAACTGATTTATTATGAAAAAGTTAAATTTCTTCATTGACATTGTGTGTAGTATTTTTACTGCAGCTTAACAAACCTTAATCCTTTTAGTGCCAATGTACTGTTTACCGGACGTTATAAAAACTACGCCTAAAATGCCAACTTCCGGTTTACCGAACGTCACAAAAAAAGATCATTACAAATTCAAAAATAAACATTCCACTTATATATAATTTATTACTAGACACAGACAAAATTTACAAGACTAGAATGTACTATTTATAATGTGGATAGCCTTTCACAGCAGTAGCTTTAAAAAAAAATCAAGACCAAATGTAGCTGATATAACAAGTTTTCACCGAGAAATCCTGCCAGAGATCCCGGAAGAGATAAAAATCCTCACATGGGTTTTGAAAAAATCCCAATGATTGGGAGAAGAACTGCTGTATTTATAGTTTTCCTATTCATCAATGCTAAGTATTTGGGTTTTTATATAAATGTTATCTCACTTTTAAAGACTAAATAAATTTTACAATGTATAATTGATAGTTTCGTTTTATTTGTGTGTCTGTTAGTTTTATTTATATTTTTCCTAACTTTATATTTTGTGTAAAATCATGAACGGTTTTTAAGACTTAGATTTAGAAAAAAATGCCCCAATGTGAAAACACATCATTGTTGTCACTGATGTTCATTTCTGTACATTTCACAATTAAATTTTAATGATGTGTTCATAATTTGTTGGACTTTACAGTGAATTCATTGACAGAGCCTAGTTATTTTTCCATCACTATATAGAGGGTGAACGTAAAACCTAATATTTTTTCATGTAACTAAACGTTTTTGCTATAAATAAAATTCATGTTTGAGTCAGGCTATTTTTAGTATTTGATTCTAATGGATTGAACGTTTATCTATAATTAGATAAAACAAAATTAAAGTTGTGTTTCAAATAACAGAGATACCAATTATTTACCAACACATTGCAAAAAGATAGAAACCCTCTGGCACTGGCAGGTAGACGCTTGTAATAAATGCTTGGCTCTAGTAGAGCACAATTTGAAAAATACCAATCGCACTAAGTAAAGCGTTAAGTAGTATCAAAGGTATGGCACACTCTTTCCCTTAAACCGGAAGCAGAAAACATGCAACGGAAGTTGATGTTTTTTGAAAAAAGTAGTCGATTTATTCTAAGTTGAATCCAAAATGTGTATTTATTTTCTTGATTGGTGCAACAACATAAACTCAACTTTATATCCGTAAATAAAGTATACCCGAAGTAAATTTAAACTGCTGGAATTGACAAATTTGACCGCAGTAACTTTTAGTCCTACGATATATTTTATTCATTAGTATAAAAGGCAAATTCCAATTGTGGCACCAGAAATATCTTAGACCGGAGGTAAATGAATAGTCTTGGTAGTAGATTTTAACCCAAGTACATCTTGAAAACCAACATATATATTTTCTTGATTAACTGTGGGAAACTAAACTGGAAGCTAATTTAAACGATCGGAACTGACTCTTTTTGACCGCAGTAACTTTTCAGTCTTACGTACGTCATATATGTCTTCTTCATCGGGACAAAAGGACAAACTATAAATATGGCACTCGATGTATCCGATACAGAAAGTGAATTTAAAGAGACAGAAGTTCAATTAGAATTTCCAGACTTATATGTATATATGTTTGCATACAACAAAACGCAAAATGAACCAGTCAAAATGTTATTTAACTTCTTATTCTTTTAACCTTGGATAATAATACGTATCTGGTATGTGTACTTCTTAAAAAAAAACCCCATATGGCACTACCATATTATATCATAAATGCTTTCACTAAGAAGGCTACGCTTACATTGTAAGAATTGAATATTTAAGAAAGACTGGAAAATTTTCTCGGAACACTTTTGAATTTGAAAAGATAATTATAACATTTATGATTCATGATATAATTTAACATACATTAAAACAGCTGTTGACACTTTTACACCTTCTTAGATGTTTTAGCTGAAGATCGCCTGAAAGGCTGAAATAATTACGAAAATTTCAATTTTGTAAAATATTAAGTACGAGTACGGAAATGCAGATAACAGAGACAGACTACCCTATAATTTTAATTCCAGATTGCGCTAATGAAGCTCTAATGATTATAAGTACTTTGTTTACAGTTTTTTTGGTTCGTTTGGAAATGTTATAAAACAATGTTATAAAACCCACCTTAATGAGCAAAACTGTTAATCTTTGCACGTAAGGTAATAAAAATAGTTAGCTATCTACAGCCTAAAAACAGCCGAATGAACACTAATATGCCTCAACAATATTTCTCTGAACTGTAGGACTAAAAAAACAAGACACAAATATATGTTTATTTTGAAATGTTGTATAATTGCAGTTAGTAAGGGTTTCCACGTTATATTGGGAGTATATTTGTTTGTAGTAGGCTTCTCAGTCCTAAGTGTGTACGTACATTTTATTCATCGAAACAAGGTAAACACTGGTATGGTACTTAAACACTGGTATGGTACTTAAACAAGGTATGGTACTTAAACACTGGTATGGTACTTAAACAAGGTATGGTACTTAAACACTGGTATGGTACTTAAACACTGGTATGGTACTTAAACAAGGTATGGTACTTAAACACTGGTATGGTACTTAAACAAGGTATGGTACTTAAACACTGGTATGGTACTTAAACAAGGTATGGTACTTAAACACTGGTATGGTACTTAAACAAGGTATGGTACTTAAACACTGGTATGGTACTTAAACAAGGTATGGTACTGGAAATGTTTAAGACCGAAAAAAGAATGCAAGAGCCGGATGTAGACTCCTTTAGACTGAAGTAGGATTATGAGTCCTACATATGTATTGTCTTGATCCGGACTATATAGCAAACTCATATTCGAGACAAAATAAATATATTATGCTGGAATCGAATTTAAGCGGCCTGCAGTAAACGCTTTATGACCGCACTGAATATATTTTATAGCGAAAGAGGATTGAAAAAGCCGGAAGCAGACCCTTTTTGAAAGAAGTAGGTTTCTTTAATCCCTATCTTATATCCTAAAAAATGTTATCATTTCAAAAGTGGGTTTGTTTTTTTTTAGCTTTAACGAATAAGCAATTCAATCAATTGTACTGAAATTTTACATGGACATTATTAAGGTCCCTGGGTAACATGTAGGTCTATCGTAATTTAAAGTTGCCTCTGGGCTATACCCCACTGATTTCCAAATTTGCGATAAATCCCATCTTGGTCTATAAAGGTGTATTACAGCAAACAAATATTATTAGTTTAAGACCTGATACGTGTAATAAACTGTTCTGTCTAGACTAGTTTTATGACAGTATAATCATATGATTTATTAATTTAACCACTATTTACACAATATTTTTACATGTATACAGTATGTTGAAAGTATAGAGTAAGCTTGACAGTAACATCACTGCTTATATCGTCCTTTCCTGCTTAGCATAGAGTGAGACAATATCCAGATAAGTAAATCAAAGCTTTTATTCAAGTATACTTTTAACTGCACAATTTAGCAAATGTTAAGTATATAGTACTTGTTTAGTACTGCAATGTAGATATAAAAGACAAGGTTACTATCTAGATTTGACTATAAACTTTAAGTCTGTTATAAAACCCATCTTAGTTGTCTTTTGACAGAAGTAGCCTTCCCTGTTGTATATATATATATATATATATATATATATTCTTTATCGGGAAACATAGCTAAATCGTCCATGGAAAATAATATGCAAAGATCTGAGTAAATTACGAGGGCAGTAAATAATATCGATAAATATTTGTCAGATTTTCTTGCTCGTGACAACCCAACATGCCACATGTCCAATTTAATTGGACAAATACAACTTTCGCGTTGGAAATATAATTCATTCCAACCAGAAGTTCTCATACATGTGCAAAGGCTACGAAATTGCGAGCGAAGCAGCGGGTAACTGCTAGTGTGTGTGTGTGTGTGTGTGTGTGTGTGTGTGTGTGTGTGTGTGTGTGTGTGTGTGTGTGTGTGTGTGTGTGTGTGTGTGTGTGTGTGTCAATTTATGATTTTAGTTAAAAGCATGTTTAAAATGAGTTTTAAAATACTCTTTTCAATGAACGAGTTTTATTTTAAGTTAATCTAGTACTCTATTGCCAAAGCAAATTATATATTTATATAAACATAATGTTACATATATATCACATAAAAGGGAGAGGGGGCTGCACATATATATTGGCCTAGGTCTCGAAGTCTGTAAATCCGCCACTATGTTCCATATATTCATATCATCGAAAAACGATTACCGAGGTTACAAAGCCAGCAAGCCGGGTGGCTCGCAAAGTAGGCATACATTTTCTTTTAGGGAATTACGAAATAGCCGTAAATAATATAAGTAAATTGGGGAATTTGAAAAGATTCATGTATGAAATCTGTGTGTACCCGCATAGGTTTGTTTATACATTAGTGAGGATTTTTCTCTCATATTTACCCGAAGTGGAATACAGGCGTGGTAGTAAATTTAGCACGAATGTAACTTTATTGAAGAGTAAGGCACAGCCGATAGTGAGGATTTTTCTCTCTATTTACCCGAAGTGGAATACAGGCGTGGTAGTACATTTAGCACGAATGTAACTTTATTGAAGAGTAAGGCACAGCCGATAGTGAGGATTTTTCTCTCTATTTACCCGAAGTGGAATACAGGCGTGGTAGTACATTTAGCACGAATGTAACTTTATTGAAGAGTAAGGCACAGCCGATAGTGAGGATTTTTCTCTCATATTTACCCGAAGTGGAATACAGGCGTGGTAGTAAATTTAGCACGAATGTAACTTTATTGAAGAGTAAGGCACAGCCGATAGTGAGGATTTTTCTCTCATATTTACCCGAAGTGGAATACAGGCGTGGTAGTAAATGTAGCACGAATGTAACTTTATTGAAGAATAAGGCACAGCCGATAGTGAGGATTTTTCTCTCATATTTACCCGAAGTGGAATGCAGGCGTGGTAGTAAATTTAGCACGAATGTAACTCTATTGAAGAGTAAGGCACAGCCGATAGTGAGGATTTTTCTCTCTATTTACCCGAAGTGGAATACAGCGTAGTAGTACATTTAGCACGAATGCAACTTTATTGAAGAGTAAGGCACCGCCGGTAGTGAGGACCTTTCTCTCATATTTACCCGAAGTGGAATACAGGTGTGGTAGTACATTTAGCACGAATGTAACTTTATTGAAGAGTAAGGCACCGCCGGTAGTGAGGACCTTTCTTTCATATTTACCCGAAGTGGAATACAGGCGTGGTAGTACATTTAGCACGAATGTAACTCTATTGAAGAGTAAGGCACAAACGGTAGTGACGATTTTTCTCTCTATTTACCCGAAATGGAATACAAGCGCGGAAGTAGACGCTTTTTGACTGTAGTAGGGTTCTTAGCCCAACATGTGTATGTGTTTATACATATGTATTTTGTTCCAAACATTATACTGACAAGGCATTACTGTTTTATTGGCAGACTGTTAAATATATGAATCGTAGATTGTTGATCTTTTATATTTTTCTCCACAGGCAAATCATATTTGGACTAGATGAGTAATTAAGTAGAAAACACCATGATAGAGAATATCTTTTTGTTTAACATCAAAGTCTTCAGATTCACCGCGTCGAAACATTACTGACACAATTAAATTTTTTAAATGTTTCGCCTTCGTTGTGGATTGTTATCTTGAGTAAAGATATGTTAAACCAACCCTAAACCGGGGAATTTTGATGTTAGTTTTGACTCATTAGTAGATGTTAGTTGCTGTTTGGCCGCGTTAGCCTAATAACTGATATTTTGTAATTTGAAGCTATGGGAATCGCCCATCCCGGTCACAGTGGGGGTCCATTAATTAAAAACTTCCCACGTAAACTTGTAAAACACAGTTGCAGTTTAAATGCGTCACGTAATCTTTGTAAAGAAAGGGTTTATAAGTATAATAACATAAATATCAATGTGAGTATCCGGATACGTGAGCACTCGTGAAGTACCTGTTCAGCCACGTTGGCTAAAGTGAGTTCACTGTTATTTTGATTGCGAGTACATTCAACAATAAAATAATCATGCCGCTATAAACTGACAACTATATTTGGATGTTCTGAGTGTCGTTTTCTTTTGTTGGTATTTTTTACACTTTTAATCCACACAAGACATTTATGTTATTCTACTGTAATTGTAAATATGGTTAACGCGGGACTGAGAATAACAAGTAAACCAGTAGTATACGGAAAGTGTTTATTTCTACTTATTTAATATTTTATAAAAGGTAACATAAATTATAACGATGAAATTCAGTTACATGTTGTTAAACTAATTGGGAGAGTTTGATAAAATTTCAAAGGCCGTAATTGGTAATCTACACTGATAATAGTGACCAATACAAATGTTCATTTCATCCGATGATGAGATGCTGGTAATGCCATATTACATGTATCAGCCAATCGGCCCACTTATATAATGCTGATTACGTATTCAGAGCTTACACAGGGACGGAACATGGTTTAGATTCTGGCAGTGATGTATGTAGTTTAATTTGAACTGGACCTTTAGATAGGACCTTAAAATTTTATTTAGGCCTAGAAGCTAATGAAATCTCTCATTGCAATTAGTCCTTTGGGACCTTTGCTTTGGGAGTGATGAGGTTTTCAGGTTGGTAAGGTTGGTGGTATATCTCAAGAAGAGGGATCGTTGGTGCTATATCTCTGTAATATTATTAGCATATTTTAAATTGTAATCGTCTAACGTTTTGTCCAAGTTCATACGACAGTCTCGTATTGAAAATTATGAACTATTTTTAGCCGGAGTATCAAGAAGAGATTAAAGTATGAGAAAATCAAGGTAATGTGTTTATAAAATGTAAGTTTCCATAAAGTTGTAATATAAATTACACAAACTCGACAGCTTTTGTCAAGATAGATTGTGAAAAGTGTTCAAAAACTGAACATAGACGATACATAATGGATGTTTGTATCGAAATTGTTCCCTTAAACATTTCTACATACCTTCATCATTTTACTCAAATATTGCGTAGAATGTTCTCGTACTGAGATTTTAAGACAATAAAATAGTAAAATATTGTTATAAATATTACGAGCACAAATAACTGTTTTTAAATTTAATGTAATAGTAGTGAATTTTATTATATATTATTTTATACATATCAGTTTTTAGATATGATACTTCTATAAAATATTATTAGGTATGCAATCTATTTGGGTTGATATAATAATTTCTTCACATAGAATTACTTTTAATTCACACTTAATGAAATTAAAACTAAAGATTTTCCGAAAATATAGAGGAATTAGCGCATACTATGAAAAATATAAATTGACAATTGTTAATTTTCTACATTCTCCTTCACAGACTAATAAAACAGACAAATCAGAGTAATTAAGTATAAAACATCGGGATGGAAAATATTTTCTTGTTTAAGATCAAAGTCTCCTGATTCACAACGCGTATAACATTGCTGACACAATAAAATTTTTGGAATATTTCGCCCTCGTTATGGAGGGCTATCTTGAGTAAAAAGATATAAACCAACCCTAACCAGAGAATTAGGATATTATTTATGACACATTAGTTGATGTTAGCTGTTATTGTTTAACCGCGTTAGCCTAATAACTGAGATTTCGTAGCTTGAAGCTATGGGGATCCACCCCTTTGATCAGAGAGCATCTCAATAAAAGTTCTGGCTAAACATTTCCCAAACAATGTTTCCAATGTCGAAGTCAATGAATTTTTTCCACTTCTGTGATATTTTTATAGTCTACGGCGTTGATAATTATGTTTTACTAATTATCGTATTATCTAAATCTTGCACGTATGAAAACGTTTATCGCCATTGAGTTTCATTATCAGTTCATTGAGTATTCAATAACCTCGAATCCCATGGAGTTGATAGAATTTAAAATTTAGATAAGAACCTTGTCATTTCTGGGATTGTTGTTAAGTAATAAGGTTCCATCTCCTTGGATTTCATAGAATATCCATCAAAATTCTGGTTCAAATCACACCAATAATCACTGTTGGTGCTGAAGAACTGTATCTCTATCTTAAAGGATGCATTGAATATAATATTTTTATAAAATGAACTGGCAACTTTTTAAATGCTTGAATCCCTCCAACGTCCAGCATTCTTGTTTCGCAGGGATTGGTCTTCGGACTCTGTCCTACTTTGACAATTGTCTAGAGAGATTTCAAGCCGAAAATTCCAGTGACATCAACGGAACTTTAGTGTGGCTGATCAAGCATTGCTTTAAGCACATATTTACGCCACTTATTAAATTGATAAACCTTTTCATCGCCCAAGTCATTTTTCCTTTAGCTTTGAAATCAGCAAGAGTGGTTCCTATCTTCAAAAAGGATGATCGTTTCATCGTAAGTAATTATCATTCTGTTTCTATTTTTTCGGTTATGAGTAACATTTTCGAGAAGGTTTTCACTAGGCTTGAAGGTTTTCTTGAACGGTTTGAAATTCTTAACCCTGAACAGTTCGGATTCAGTAAAACAAATCTACTATTTATGCAGTCCCAAAACTCATTGCCTGTGTTGTTCATGGCTTAGAGAGGTGAGAACCAGTGTTCAGCATATTCCTCGACCTTTCAAAAGCCTTTGACTGTGTGCTCCATATAACACTGTTGCATCAGTTATGAACATGTGGTGTCCGAGGTTAGCCCCATAAATAGCTTTCGCCATGCCTCAGTAGCAGAGAGCAGTGTGTGCAAATCGCGTTCTTCCTATCAGGTAAAGTAAAACGTTGGGTTTAATTCTGGGGCCCATACCTTTTCTTATTTACGTCAACATATTGAATTAAACAGTTCAAAATGGAGAGGTGATTCAATATGCGGACTATACGACTCTGTATCAGATAAATAAAATTAAATAAGATCTTGAGATCAAAGCCTTAATTGAACCAAAATCATGCAACGAGAACATTAAAAAAATCTGAAAGTAAAATGTGCCAAAACTAACGTAATCAAATTGTGTTTCTGAAAAAAGACGAATACCGACAGATTGTGATGGCGGATGAAGCTATCCTAGGTGAAGCCGAATCCACCAATTTTCTGGGCATGCCGGGGGCCTGGACCGAGGACTGACCTGTAACGATCACATCGATACATTTTGCTCAAAGGTTGAGTCAGGCATTTAGGCATTTGCTACACAATGTAGCAAACTTCCGCTCGTTAGATGTAACTAACACCGCCTACTTTGGCATAGTACATCCAAATCTGGCCTACGGCTTGAGACTATGGGGCAGCTGTTCTAAATATAAATTTTATAGAGTATTTAGAACACAAAATAAAGCTGTCAGAATAATTTCAAAATTAAAACTCAGAGAGTCGCGTAAAATTTCCTTCGGGGATCTTGGATTGTTAGTTTTAGCCAGCCTCTATATTTTTTACTGCCGATTCAAATGTGAACTGGTTCAGGGCAGGGACGTCCACCAGTACGAAACCAGAGGCAGGGGCAACTTCAGAGCTGAACAGCATAGAACGACATGTTCGAACTCTTGCCGTCTAAAGTTAGTTTCAAGAAAATCAGTAAGCTCTCTGAGGATCTAAAACGAATTAATGAACCCAAACATTTCAAATCTCAATTAAGACTCGATTGTTGCCAAAATAATTTTACTCTGTTGATGAGTTTACGATTAGCCACTGGGATGAAAATTAGCATTTATTCTTATTTTATTTCTCCTTTCTGATATCCGAAACATTAAAAATACAGATATATTGGTTGACACATTAATACGTGGAATTTTTCCTACGATAACTTAAGATAGGTTTAGTTTGCAGATGTTTTAATCAACATTATGAAATTACGTTTGCAGTACAATTTTGTCAATTACGTACTTTTAAGCATAAAGAATTATTATTGTTGTTACTGTTGTTGCTGTTTTTGTTGTTGTCGTCGTCGTCAGTGAGCTATTATTATTATTATTTACAGGCAGTCATAAAATATCCTCATACAACTTGAGTATCAGAATGTCTGTGATGAACTTTAAAAACAATACAACTATGTGGCGGATAAGGCATCTGGAGAACTTGTTAAGAAAACGGGTTCGGTCTCTGAGAGCCTGGGGTACCCGCCGACTCGCTCCCACAAAAACTGACCTTGTGATTATTTGTTTTTAGAATACTCGATATAGTTTCTTCAAAATTGCGTTACTAATCAGAATAGTATGAGTACTCGGATGTTATACTTTCACAACAGTACTTTTCCTACAAATTCGAGTATTAATACTACAATCGGTTGTAACGTCAATATCTAGTCGTAGATCTGATCTGGAGAAGACAGGTTACGACTATCGATGAGAACATCGATGGTTACGACTATCAGTTTAGCTCAGCCTTGACATTACTGAGAGGGGTGTTCCGTTCGACAGGTTGTTCTACCTGACCCCCAAGCTTCTTTAGGATCGTGTTCAAACTGGTTTCATCAAAATGGCCAGACTTTCCCATAAGTATTAGTTACGTGCCTATGTTGTGTTCTACGTTTTAGTTAGTTATCGGATACAGGGGGTTGCACCAGTCACCGTGCACCAGCCGCGATTAAATATTGCACAACAACTTTCTCTTCTTGTATGGATACTGATAATATTTATCTATATTATACATGCGTTATACATTGTTTTCGAGTTCGTAAAAAACCAAACATATTAAGAGTTACAATTCTATAAACAGACTAGTAGTTCAATGCGTATTCACTTTTATGAATATGATGACCTAAGCAGTAAGTCTAACTTAGAGAATAGCTCGGCCAAGTAACTCATTATATTTTTGGAAAGGTTAAACTGATTTGTTGTTTTATATTTCGTGGGAGAGAATTAAAGTGAATTTCTAAGCACAGGTTATCATCAGGTTAAATTTCCGTGTAACAGTTCCTCTAAGAATGGGCGGAAACAAATATTTCGATTAAAAATTAAGCTATGTATATAGCAGACAAAAAGTGATGCACGCAAATGTATTTACGTGGTTCATCGCATTGTGTTTATTAGGGTATCGGGAACTCTAATAGTTTTATATCTTCAACCCTTACACTCACCACAGACTTCTGGAGGACAAAACTGTTAAACACACGCAACGTCATAATGCTGAAATACTTTTTTCAGCCTCAGTATTGATTTAGAATTCCGGACATCTACACTCCCGAAGGAAAAACCGGAAAGGCATTTCAGAGTAAAATGGGATATGTGTTATAGAAGCTTTTACGCAAAAATAACATTTCAGGTCAGAATTCTAAAGTATATTTAGAAACATACAGTAGTCAAAAATGTCCTATTAGTAGATATCCACTAGGGAATTAGAGGTCTTGTAAATTTTAAACATGTGACGGGGAAATATTTTGTTGTGAGAGTTTCTTTTATATCAAGGAAAACTAATTATCAGAAAACCATTTAACAATGATTCGAACGATATTTTAGAGAGTTAGAGTTGGTGCAGAATAACAAATTTGTATCCTCGGAAAGGTTCCATACCCATAGAGTATATCGTGAAGTGTGAAATTAGTTGTTATAAAGTATAAATATTAAATTTTAAATTTTGTTTTAAAACTAAACTTGTATTTGGTAGCTTTATTTAAATGGTACTATTTTGAGCTAATAATAAAGTGAATAGGGTATGTAAAAAAGTAATGATGAATATAAAAATATTGTTATTACCCTAATTTGTCTTTGAGCGTCCTTGATGTAATTTATTTGGCACGCGAAGTTGCCTTTTCATGGATTAGTTCGATAGTTGTCGATATTTAATAGAGAAAATCGAAGTTTTATAGTTAAGTATTTCAAAATGTATATTTTTATTATTTTAATATATCTTGCACTAATTTGGTCCATATTTTCTACGAAATAAAAAAATACATAGTTTATACTAATATGAATATAAATGCGTTTTTAACAGCTATTCGTCTAAAGTTACGTTGTTAATTATTTTGTGTATTTGGAAATTCACAGAATCAATCCAGAGCTCCTAGACCACAAAACTAATCATTATCTTTTCTCAGGAAATTTTAAAGTCATTGTAACATCCGAAACGATACCAACTCATTAGTTACGTTTCAAGTGTGGGCCAGATTGAGTTCCAATTGTGTGTAGATACGGTTTAATTATAGTAATTATTGCAACAGTTACGTTGCAATATCGACAACACATGATGTTAGGCGAAATTGTGCACTATACAAGGCATTATAAAACTGTCATAGATAACAAATATCCAACTAAATCACTATTATACTTATTAACCCTTCCTTTACAACGATTACGTAACTCAACGATTGATTGAGGGATCCGATACTGATCATTTATATAAATATTAATATAATTTCTAGGCCAAGGAAGTAGGATGATTAACGAAAAAGGAGTGAGAAGGAAGAGCATGTACTTCACTGCATCAGGATTACAGTTGTTCATTCTTTCGAACTGATTAAACTCAGTTAACACACTAAAGTTTTCAGTGGGACAGGTTCCGAAAGGGTTAGTAGTCCTGTGCAATCAAACTGAAAATTCTAAAATAGCATATGTGTACCTTTATAAAACTTGTTCCTCAACAAATATATGTTGCCTTCAAAAAATTGAACACTTCAGGATTGTTTAATACTAAACTTATTATAACACAAAGACTTTTGTCGTGTGATGGTGTTGACTGGAGTTGCCATTAATCCGCGGCTTTGATTACGTAACAGCCTGTCAGCATGTCCAATCTAATGCTAAAATATGTTGCCACTTTGCACATTATCTAGCCGTCAACGGAAGAAACAGTGATTACTATTACATCACAGTGAGTATTGCCAGCTATCTACGCGTAACCAAACTAAACTAGCTTTACAGAATAAACTTTATGCCACTCTATAACAAAAATATGGTTTTGTATTTGGCTCAACTCGTTTTTCTTAATGACTAGAGAAACACCTTACGTTATACGATGCTTTTCTTTCAACAGTATAGTATAAATGTAGCCTTCATTAGAATGAAGGCGTTATAAGTACTGCAGTGCAGTGTACAAAGACAGCCTGCACATGACGTAGATAAATCTCTGGACAACAGCTTTACATATTAAACAGGGACAAAATCGTATTATTGCAAATGTTTTGGAACAAAGGTTTTTTGTTCTGTTATAAGAAATATTTTTTTGTTGCACTGATGATAACGAAACATTATGTAAGCAATATAAACCGTTGATAGATGGAAATAAGTCTGATTCAACTGGTCCAGTAGGCGATTTACAAGTTTATGTTTGTGTGTTTGTAACAAATTTTTTATAGTTACACAATTGTGACCCTGATGAGACAATAAGATTACCATTTCATCTAATTATAGGTGTGTCTGATGTTAAAACGATGTAAAGGTTAGTTTTGAGCTTTGTCGACGCCGACTTGCTTCCGATCTCTTCATGCTAACATGACTCCAGATTCCAGGAATCAAGTACGAGACAGCGTCACATACCAGGCGCTGCCATAAAACGGAATGTGAATTAAACCCAACATTCAGATCAAAACAACCCTTCCTACCATAGCCACGAGGTCGTTTCAAAAAATATAGCAACTTTAGTTTTTTTTTTAATAATTTATTTACTCATCAATCTCAATTTTGTCCCCTTCACGGTAATCCCAATTAAATATTATACATTTGTGCCAACGTTTCTTCCAATCCTTGAAGCACTTCGAAAAGTAGTTTTTTTGTGATCGATATGTTCAGGTCCTCGGTGACATCTCTCTAACGGCGATTCGACGATTGGACAACACTATTTTATTAATGCTTTAGTCTGTTCTTGACGTGCTTGAGCGTCAGGCACGTTGTTCATCGTTCACATATTCTCGGCCTTCTAAGAGCATTTTGTGCCACCGATAAACGTTACTTCGGTCCAAGATTGCTTCTCCAAAATTCACAGTCAGCATTCGGAATGCGTCCTCGCACGTTGTTTCGTTTTTAACCCAACGCTTTATACAGATTCTTTGATCCATTTTTTCGAATAGGCACAAACTGAAGACGACCTACGACACTTGCAAGAAAATCAGCTGTCAATAGTTAACGCATACGTCATACACATACGAATATACATAAGGTGCGGAAATTTAAGTCTATTTTTTTAACAAACTTCGTACGTCATAATAGAATGTTGCAATATTATTACTGTAAATGATTGCGATGTCAGTTAATCGTTGTGATAATTCGCAAAGTATGATAAAATTGACGGATTTCTAAGTGAAAGTTATAGCAGATTAAATCTACAGGGCGAATAAAAAGTCAGGACCCCCCCTATTATGTTCTAAAGTTTAAACAAGGAGATATCCTTTGGGTAGTAGTGCAATGAGGAAAAGAAGCTTCATTTGATGATTTTGATATTTTTGTCCTCAAAACATGTAGAATTCTAGGGACAGCTCAAAATTTCAAATGTAAATCCCTCTCAAGTGATAACTTATGTTTTTTGAGTGAAGCTCCTTTTGCAGACCTGCTCCAGTTATGTCCTAAAACTTCCCAATAGGAACATTTTCTGTACAATATAGATTTCGTCATCTGTACCCCGTTCCTAGTTTCGGGGTAGAGATAATTTTAGGACTGAAATACGTCCGATATCGTAAAGAAGATGAGGTGCAGCAGAGTCAATGGTTGTAGAGCTATCATCTTGATATAGTTTCGTATTCATATAACTTCAGTTGATTGTAAAGTCATCCTCTGATGAGTTCTAGACGGTTGTATATTTGCAAAAACTTGATGTACGTTTCTAGGTTAATATTCCATATTTTTTTGACAAGTTATTAATTTCTGGCGCTGTTCTCTCAATTCAAATATTTCACAGTATTTCTCTCTGCAAGTAAATGCTTGTAACTGTTAGAGATAAATTGGCGTTAATGTAGCTCTTGAGTACTTCAACAACAACGACCTTGTTTTCAATAAACAGAAAACCAAACTTATTTCATTTGGTAGGAAGATAGGGGATGTATCTGACATTCCTGGAATACAGTCTGTAGCACAAATTAAATAGCTGGGAGTTGTTATTGATGAAGATCTTATTGGCAAAGCTCCATTAATACACTTTGCAACAAGTTAAGCAGTGCTTTGTTTGCGATTAGAAGAACAAAAGCAATTAGTACTGTACAAGCAACTAGAACGGCATATTATGCCCTTTTTGAAAGCCATATTAGATATGGAATTACTGTTTGGGGTACTTCAGCAAATAAGAATTTAGATCGTGTTCTGATACTACAGAAGAAAGCAATAAGAATAATGGTCAACTTTAATGGGCGGGAAAGCTGCAGAGAGGTCTTCAAGGAATGGAGACTAATGACTGTTATAAATTTATGTACTAGAAGCCATAGACTTAGCTACCTCCAAAAAACTTTTGTGAAATGTTAATTAACATACCAACAACACAAGATATGCAGAGAACTTCAACCTCCCAACTCACACAAAGAAGCTGTTCGAAAAGAAACCTTTTTGTGCTGGTACTAAGTTTTTCAGTCGACTGCCAGAACACATCAAGAGTAACGACCCGAAGGTGCTGAAACAAAGACTGCTGAACTGGTTCCTGTACAGACCATTCTTCGCCTTTAACGAGTTCCTCAACTGGGAAACACTGGAATGATTAATTTAACTGACTTTTTGAATTCATAACAATATTTTATTAATTGTTATAATGCAATTTCAAAAATATGTCTCAATTATTAGCCTCTTTTGAATCATTTTAGCCTCAATGTAAATCGCATTATTTGGTAGGAGCAGCTCTTCCATATCATTCCCCTAAAACCTAATCAGACTTCGGCAGACAAATCCCGAGGCACGTTATTGAATTTGGAACATTCCAATGCTTACTTCCAACTAAATGAGCACATAAGAAAATACAAATGACTAATATAAACCGATATAAACCCGAGATTTAGGGGACTTTTGAAGACGCCGCTTTCTGGTGTTCCCTGGTGCCCCAGTATAGAAACCATGGGCACGAGAGTTAAACAACATAATTTGGTAACCTTCGCTCGCGTCACATTCCACTATTAGCTCTCAACCTTGTAGGTGAAGATGAGCGTTACGGAGCCTGCGTGTTCTGATAGGGGGAGTAGAGGGGATTGTGACCTTTTCCGTTCTCACGGAACCCGCTGTCGCTTTCCTGATGACGCAATCAGATGAAAGTGACGCGCCTGTCCTCGCTGCGCTCTCGGGCTAGAGTGCGTCCAGAGTGCTCCGGCAGCGGCAGACGTCTGAGGCAGCAGTTTCCGGTGTCCAACTACCGGCGATCAGCTGATCACTGACAGGTAATCCATACCAGCAACATCTGACAGTAGCTTAACGTTGTACTTATACTACTTCGTGGTGCTTCGTCAACAAAAAACTCGTTGTCAAGGAATTTAAGCGTAAAGTTCAAAGGCCGAGAGCCTTTTTGCAATGTATAAGCATATAATGTGGGTTTCATTAAAATTGATAAATGAAATCTTCTCTAAGAAATCGATTGTCAGGAGCAATATTTATGGTGGAAGTCGAAATGGGAAGACGTAATTATAACATGATTTAATTATATTTTTCCTCATCTCATATTTTTCTTGGTTCAGTTTCAGTTGGTATAGTACTCGTTTGCACTATAGAAGACTCCTTAGTTTCTATGTAGGATCGGTGTAAATTTATTTCCATTGCTATATTTAATAGCAATGCGGTATTTGAAACACTTAGACAGAGAAGAACAGTCTAAAATTCCTAGGTAAGAATAAAGAAAGTGAAACAAAACTAAAAGTATGTACCTATAAACGTCACATAGCTTTATTATCTTATTAAGCTTTCAAAAACTCATCTTACCAGGGGTACCAAAGGGCGGATTTTTCGTACATATCTCTATTTCCCTGTTCCTTCTTCCAGGCATGTGGAATACCTGAAATCCTGAGACGCTGTGAACAATAACACATCTCGGGATGAAACTGGGCAATCTTGTAGAATTCCCTTTGGAGCCGTAAAGCACCCTTCCGTTACAGTAAAACAATATTGTATTATGATCCCCAACCAACAACTCCCGTAGGTGGTATGGATTTTCCGAGGAAAAGTGGACAACATTAAATAGCTACTGTAGCAGGTAAAAATATATTTTATAAAACGCCTGTACTTTATCGACATTTAAAATAATCGCCAGGAAAGAAATATTCATACAATTAAAATGTGAACTTCATTGAACAAAGCCTTACAGTTTAAGGTAAAAATAAGGCGAAACCTATAAAATTCGACGGATCCAGAAAAGGAAAGAATTGTAAATTTTGGTTTTATTAGGTGTTTAAGAGAGTTATAAAGTATGTATTTTTCCAAACAAAAACGCGTAGTAAATGATGTAAAAAATGTGTAATAATTATTCTCTTAGGTCGTACACCTTCAAACCATAAAAAAATAAAGATTTTACTCTGTTAAACATTTATAAATTTAGAGAAACCGGTTGAACCGTGTAACTAATATTATAAAACTGGTACGTGAGTAATGGATTTCAATTTAAGGCAGAAACCACAAATTACATTCTAATTCGGACACGAAGTTGAATATCGTCCTCAACTCATACTCTTGAACCACTTTAGTTAAATTTTAGTCGTGACCGAGAGTTGAAGGTCGCCTCTAGAGTCGGTGAAAGTCAAACCTTCAAACCTGCTGGTACCTGCCTTGTTGTTTGATCCACTGAATTAATATAGAATTATACGATATATACTAACCTTTTAAACTTTGATAGTTATAACATTTGTACATCAATCCGGGTAGATTAGGATAAATGAAATGTTATGTAACGACTTAATTAGCTCTATATATTATGTTAGTAAATAGTAATTGTTGTGATGGAAGTATTCTACAACTTTTCCATAGTCTCGTATAGGGACTCCAAAGTAAAGTGAAAAATTGTAATTAATTGTTATATACGTTTATTGTATATACACTAATTTTTAGAATATTTATCGTTCACTGAAACGTTTTATTTCAAAGAATATTTACACACAAACACTAATTTGTCATAAAATTGTCTAAACATTATATTTACAAAAGTTTCATTTAAATAACTATAGAATAAGTTGTGTATAGTAATTAAATAAACGACTTCAGATATATTGACACCTTCGGCTAAGCGAAAATTTCGAGGACGTTTGTATTTAAGGTAGAAATAAATTGTCTATAATTATTATTCAAACTGAAATACTTTGTCACTACTTGTGTTACTTCTAATAATCGGCCATAGATTATCAAATTATTAAAATTTAAACCTGTATTGAAAGGATAAGGCTAAAATTGAAATAATTACATTTGAATTTCGATGAATTTCAAATATCATATTTATATTATTATTGATTCAAGCGAGCAATATATTGATGTTATATACTTGCACCTGCTTTCTTTATAACCTAGACATATTTATTATTAGTTGTCCGTTTTTTAAATAATGAAACATTTTAAAACTTACATTTCATGATTGTAATTATTTTAAGCAGGCGTTATACAAGAAATGTTATATTTCTGTGACTCAAGTGTACAGCTAACGACTAACAGTAGTTCCAATATAACAGTAGTGCCAAAATAACTGTAGTTCCGATATAACAATAAATGCCAATATAACAGTAGTGCCAATAACGATAATTTCTTTGATATTCAGTGGCTATACCACTTCCAAATAAAGTGTGTAACACACCATGTGATGCCAAAGTACGGGGCATAAGCTTGCACAAAGAGCCGGAGCTGGCCGTCTGGCGGAAAAGGCTGAGATTCCGTGCAATTCGCTGCCGAAGCGGGTGGAGATATCCCTATATTTACCGCTAAAGCAGGACGAATGTGCTCCATTCCTGGCCCCCATCTCTCGCTCTACTTGGAGCCTTGCCCGTTTTTTTTTTGAGGAATAATATTATAGTGACTTTTGCCATTCTTTGATATTATAGCGGCCTACCCATAACAAAATGTCCAAGCAGCATTGAAATTTGGTGTAGGTAGAATTATAATGCAGTTAATAGTAATTTACGTTGTCTCCGATTCTCTTCGCTGTCGTGAAATTAAAGGAACAAAACAATCGAAAGCAGAAATTCAAATGCAATAGTTATGCGTTGTATTTATTTCGTGTTAACGGTTCTTATATACAGGTGCCACCATCAGAAGTCAGTTCTGTTGTACAATATAGGCTAACCTAGTTACCTTTATGCGATGAGGGTAGGTTAGTTCTTGATACGATTTATTTTAATTTACAACAAACATAACACAAGTATAGTAATGATTTAAAAGCGAATTTGCAGTAAATTTGTTCCACATATGTTGGAATTGATAAATTGACACATTTCCTAGTTCTTTTTAACTTATACCCTTTTACATCGTATTAATTAATTACCGTTATATATTTATGATGTTTTATAACCCAAAACAACTGACCTATTGGAGCGAAATATTTACAAACCAAAGTCAACAGAATTATTACTATTTTATGGTAGTACCAATATGGTATTAAAAAATAAACCTCACATTGCTACCGCTTGTAAAGTACTGGAAACTACGACCTCCAGTTTACGATGAGGGCTGGGTACTACATGGCGAGATTGCGTTGAAATGAAAGTTTTGCGTCGACTTTTTAATATTAACTTCTCTACTACTCTTTATTTTATACACAATACTCTATCCAAATAATTACAAAGGCAAATCCAAAAGTTGCACTAATCTAATTTCTGCTTTTAAGTGTTAGAGAAATGAAGTAGTCAATTAAGTAGACCATGACGTATTTTTTGAGATTGTCTCTGATATAAAAGCAAAAACGTCATAAAAACAACATTCATCTCGGACATACCCAAACGCTAATCTCGTACATGTAACATTAACATATTTGAATTAAAATTTTGCATTTATTTGGTGGATATAAAGAGTTATAAATTGAAGAGTTAGAAAACACAGAGCGGTTGAGCCGTGTTTACAAAACCAGAGTCACGATCTTTTGGTCACGATCGTTAACTTGAAATAGGAGTGCTGTATTGGGCTCTTCTATATCTATCAGGCAATGGAACTTTCATTTTCAGTATAGCAGTATGAAATTGACTCTAATGGAATACCTAGAGGGGAATCTATATTCGGCGATTATGGAAATGGTGGTGTGCGAGGTAATATTGAATTTCAAATTGTTTCTATTTTATTGCCTCGTTTAATTTATTTTTTTAATCAATTTCCAACAGCTGAATAAATTTAACAAGTAGTTTTGTACGCGAAATATAATAAAATAACCATATATACGATATGACCAACATCAAAGCAACAATCAAATAACAATTCAACCAATAACAACACTAAACAGTATTAAAGCGATGTAAAAATATTAACATGAGAAAAATAATAGTAGTTTTAAATATTAACAAACAACAATATTATAAATCTATAACTACATAGCGATAACAGATAACAAGTTTAACAATAAATAAATAAATATAACAGTGATAAATAGAATACGTGACTACAGGTTTTCCACAACAGTACTGTGTAAACTTTCAAACATGGACAACAATAAATCAAAAAAATTCCGTATACAAAAAAGCACTGGGTAACTTATAGATACTTTGCTGATAACAACTCTTAGCGAGTGTGTGCGCGCGCGCGCGTTTGTGTGCTAGTGGATGTTAGATGACATTATTGGTTGAGGTAAGTGAGTTGTGCTTGAAGATCTGTTAGAGCTGTTGAATGTTGAAGGACAAATATATTCAAGACCATGTATTGTAAAATTGCTCTATGAACTCCTTCTTAAATGTAACTTAAAAAAGTATCTCTTAAATTCCATTATATCTATGGGGTTTAGCCCAAATTCCTAATAGGCATTTATGTCTTGAGGTCTTTAGCCAAGTACTGCCCTACTCAGGTACTGATGACGGCGTATTATGGCTTGATCTACCCCCACCTCACTTACGGTCTGGTGTTATGGGGAGCCAGCGCAAACAACCATTTCTTCCGAGCATTCAAAATTCAGAAGCAAGCGATTCGCATAATCGCAAAAATGAAATTCCGAGAATCGTGCAAAGAAGCCTTCAAAACGTTGCAACTGTTGACTCTGCCTTGTCTCTACATTCTTGAGACAAGCTCATTTTGTTTGTCCAAATGTGCATTAACCCGGGGCCGTGACATACACGAGTATGAGACAAGAGGCAGAGATGCCTACCGAACTGGAAGACACAGGACGGGGGTTTACGAACACTTGCCCTCTCAGGCAGGTATTCGGTTCATCAACAAGTTGCCAGATCAGTTAAGAAATGCCCCAACGCCTAAGGTGTTAAAAATTCGTTTAAGAAGCTTTTTAGTGTCGCAAGCATTTTACAGTGCTGACGAGTTTATGGCATTCGACTGGGTGACCGCACAATTAGCAAACTGACTACCGGCGCTGGAAATGGGAATATTGGCTGGATGAATGTGGAGTTGGCTGAAAATTTGTACGTTTGAATGTGGTTTGAGGCGATGTGAAAGTTTTAAATTTTAGATATTAATTTTAGAATATCTTGACTATTGCTATACATGTGACTATGTCCTGGCAATAAAAAATTGATTTGATTTTATTTGATTTGATAGGCGGGCTTATTTTATCGCCACTGATGTGTAAGTGCGCGCATGTGTGAGTATGTGTAGCATGAAACATGACTACATAGAATCACATATCTTGTGTCCATATTAGCGGTGAAAACATGAAAAGGGTTGCCGATGAATCCTTCTAGCAGGCTCAAGCTAGAGTGCAAAGATAAAGGAGAAGAGGGCGATCAACGAAGTACACTATATATGTATCACAAATAAAATCGTCATATTTTGAAGTGGGGAAGACGAAGACTAACTAAGCTACTGTAGTCCTGAAGTGAGTGTCAAATCCTGCACGTGGAATGGGGTGGGGGATAAAGGAGGCTTTTACTTGGAAGCCCAAGCGAGGTATAAAATCACCATATTTTATAAAACGTGAAATGCTTGCGTATTTAAAACGAAATTAAATTCTAAGCACCGGGTTCAAAGATTGCTAGTTTCAGGCGTTGAAAAAGATATCAGTTGGACCATCTGCCGCGAAAAACAAAACTTCTCAGCAACATGTTACCAGCGTAAAAAAACGTGAGATAGTCTTTTCCCCCATCAGAGGAGTTTCCATTGTAAGCACATTAGCCAGTCATTAATTACGCACTTCCGCGTACCACCATAAAAAGAGGAGAAAGTCAATTATGCTAATTAAACGAACTTCGAGTACTGAGACCGAAGTTTGGCAATTTATCAAAAGTGTTTTATACTTTTTATTGCGGTTTATTGTGGAGTTAAATACTTAAAAGTAAAAATACTACAGTTTTTACAATAAAAATATACTGACTCCAATAGCTGTACTAAAATCAAGGAACTAAAAAGTAAAAAAAATAATTTTACTAAACAAAGGCCACCAAATGTTTCTAACCAAATTGTTCTGAAATGTAATATCTTCTGAGGTTGGAACGTGTACTGGTGACCATAATTTATATTAGTGTTTATTGTGCCATTTAAAAAGTATATAGCTTGTTCCGAGTTAGTGAAAAATACAGGAGGCCTCGGAAGCGTGCCCCTCCCAAACTCGGAGCAAATCATAAAAAAAAACAATCACATGCCACTAGTGGGAAGAGACAAAACGAGACAAGATTTCGAGTGCAAGAAATATAATTAGTAGGTGGCAAACATTTCCATGCAAAATACAATTATGCAGCACCACGGTGCACCGCGTAACTTAAAAACTAAATAACAACAATAAATATAATTCCAATAATGACAATAACATAATAAATAAATAATATAATAATAACACAATAAATAGAAATTTGGTCTATAAATAACATATATCAGGTACGGCAGTAGCAAAATTTTAACTGGTAATTTTTATGAACTGAGGGGAGGAAAAAGGTTGTAGAATTTCTAGGCCCACTATTTTTGAAAAGTAATTTTGTTTCAAGTTTGTAGCCGAAATTTAAAAAAAATATATTTAAAGCCAATTTTCGAAGGAGGCGGGGGCTTAGTTGCCTCCACGAATCCGAATTAAAGATGAAATCCTCCCCTTCAGGTCATGTAACTAACTAAATAAATACTGGCTAGGTACTGGCCCTCCTCCAGATCTAACATCTGGCAGCGCTCCCTGCACCCCAGTCCTCGCAAGTTCAGTATAAGAAGTAAAAAAAACACATTTTTAATCCAACCTTGTTCCAGAAGAAATTAATGGGAGCACTACACTCCGGTTGGATGCCGGTCCAATAGCGCTGGCAGGGCGCGGGCATTCAGTTGGCTTCAGTGCTGTGGGCAGACTCGCCGCATCAGTCCCGCTGACGGCACTCACGGGGAACCATATAGAATCCCAACATAACCAGTAGATATTCAGAACAACTTTACTACAACCCGAGAAATAATAAAAACTTAATTATGTTTGCCACAAAGTATAATAAAATATTTAAATTTAACAATTAAAAAAAATAACAATCTGTAACTAACAGTACCTTTTAAGTATCAGAAGACTATTTCCCAAAAATACCTCAAGACACCAAGTATTAAAAGATACACTACTTGGTGACAATATTAAATATTACAAACAAAACAAATTTTCAAATATATAAACATTTACTTATAGGCTAGAACAGCCATACTAAATGATTAAGCGTGATAACAATTACTTGTAACTATAATTCGCTGGATTTTAATCATTCTATTATAATATTATAATAATTTACATTTTGCTATTAAATATTAATTGTAAGGTAGGCATAATAATAATTATATAATTTACAAATAATAACAATACATTATTTCCCAAATAACAATAATTAAATTCTAATCAGTTCACGCTACTATAAAGGCAATAATTAAATAATAAAATTGAAATCATGGATGTTGCCACCCAAATTTGCACGCAACACAAAACACGAGGTAACAAAAATTTGCAAAGTCTGTACCGTCTCGCTTACACTAAATAAAAACAAGGTGTGTACACGGAATAAATAATTTCCGTTCGCCGAACGGATCAGTTAGAAAGCACAAGAGCGAAAGATAAAAAACTAAACTAGCATAGTAAATAAAATTAACAAATTTAGAACGTACGGTACGAAAGACAGGAACGAACACTTTGCGACACGAACACGTACACGAGGAACACAAGTTACAAAATAAATATATATAAATTACTTATAACTAATCTACGATAATATATGTCTGGGTGGGAGAGAAAAACCGCCAACTAAATAAGTTAAGAGAGTGAAAAAGACAATTACCTGCCGAAAGTCGGTGAATTAGCCAGCCATGGAGAAACGGGAAGAACAGAGAACAGCCAGAACACAGTAAGCTTCTCCGAACGTGTCTGACCGCTCCGAACAGTAGCCAGAGCCAGTGCCGGTGCCGGTGAACAGCTGGTCGGTAAACTAGTCAAGGTCAACCAGCTGACCTCAACCAGGCAGAAAATCAATACTCTGACGGAGTGACTCCCCCACCGACTGACAAGAGTGGCCGAGGTGGGCAAAAAAAAGACAAAAATAAATAGTCCAAACTGAGCCCCGGCTCAACCTCCCCCACTAAAAAGGGTGCAACCCCAAACAAAACCTCTCCCCTACTGAAAGAAGAACCAACAAGCTCTGGCACAGGAAACGGGAAGTCGAGAACCCTAACAGGAAACGAAGTCCTGAGCAGGAGGCAGACAAAACACGATCCTCCTGAAATTTTGAGAGGCGCCTCTCTTGGAGAAAGAAGAAAATAGAAAGAGAGTAAAACGACACCACAGGGAAAACCAGGGGTGATCAGTCCCCGGACACCCCCGCAGCCGCACCAGTATCCAGAGCATGACCAGAGGTATCACCACGGAAGGCCTTCAGATGAGAAACGTGGGCCTTCCGCCACAACCTCCCCGATACGGGATCAACCAACTCAGCAGTAACTGGGGAGAGAAAACGAAGAATCCGGTGAGGACCTGTCCACCGATAGCAAAGTTTGGCTGCCCGTTTATCCACGGCCGAACTGACCGGATGGGCCTTACAAAAGACAAGATCCCCCACCTGGAAGGGGTTAGCAATACGTCCCTTATTGAATTTTCTCCTCACCCTTTCCCTAGACTGTAGGAGCTTAACCCTGACTGCTTCCCAAGTGTCACTCACATTGGGAGTACCAGGTACTGGTAGAAGACCATCCAGACTCCAGAGATTAGACAAGGGATCAGAAGGAGGACGACTAAACATGACCTGAAAAGGCGTGGAATCATGACTTTCGTGAAGAGCAGAATTGAAGGCTAACTGAAGCCAGCTCAGGTTTTCGTCCCAGGTAGTTTGTTTCTCAGCGTGATAAGCGATGAGGGCGGCTCTGAGATTGCGGTTGAACCGCTCAGCATGAGAAGGCTGGGGGTAGTAAGGAGATGTCGTAACATGTTTGATTCCATGCCCAAAACAGAAGCGATGAAACTCCCTCGACACGAATTGTGTGCCGTTGTCTGAGACGAAGGTGGCGGGCACTCCAAAATTCTGTAGAAGGCGGGACTTAAGTGCCTTGACGGTGAGCGACGCCGTGGCACTCCTAAGAGGAATCAACCAGCAAAACTTAGAGAAAGCATCCACAGCGACAAGCAGGGAGGTGTTCCCTGACTTGCTACGGGGAAAGGGTCCCACATAGTCAATGAACACTTTCTCAAGAGGCCGCTCCGCCACCTCGGAGGAAAGAAGTCCTAATTTGGTATTTTGTGCTGGTTTACTGACCGAGCAAAGATGACAAGCTCGTACTCTACCAGCAATGTCTCTGTCCATACTCTTCCAGATAAACTTATCTCTGATTTTAGCGATGGTCTTGTGAATCCCTAAATGACCGCCCACGGGAGAAACATGAAAATAGGAAAAGACCATCGGTATGAGGGCACTCGGCAGAACAATCTTGGGACCACCTCCGCGTCGGGCACGACAGCAGAGGACACCCTTGGACAAGAAGTAAGGAGAGTGGGCTTCTCCCTCCTGGAGCTCACCAATGATGTTTGACAACTCGGGGTCTTGAAGTTGGTGAGAGCCAAAACTCTCAAAGGCAGCAGGGAAATCCAACATCACAGTCCCACACAACGGTGCTTGAGAATCAACAGGATCGCTGGGTAGATGATACATTCTAGAAAGAGCATCGGCGACGACGTTTTGGGTGCCGCGAATGTGCTGCACCCTGAATTTAAAGGCCGCAATTTTGACAACCCAGCGACCAATCTTCCCGAGTTGTCGAGGATGGGCCAATAGCCAGGAAAGAGCCTGATTGTCAGTTTCCAACAGAAATTCGGAATGCTCTAGGAACCTCCGAAACTTATCCATGCCGAAAACGACCGCCAGACACTCCAGCTCATAAATAGAAGATTTCTTTTCCTGAAGGGTCAAAGTCCTAGATGCAAAAGCTATAGGTTGCCGAGCACCGTCGAATTCGTGAGAAAGCACAGCTCCTACAGCACAGGATGAGGAGTCAGTCTGCAAGATGAAGGGCCTACTAAAGTCCGGTATTCGCAGCACAGGAGGTTGGATAATTGCCTCCTTAAGCAGTTGAAAAGCACGTTCTTGATCTTCACCCCAAACGAACTTTGCGTCTTTCCTTCTTAAGGCGTTCAGAGGGGCGGCCACCTCGGCAAAGTCAGGAATAAACCTACGGTAGAAATTAACCATGCCGATGAGTCTGGCAACACCCTTGGCATCCTTCGGAGGAGGGAAATCCCGAATGCCTTGGGTCCTGGCAGGGTCTATAGATACACCCCTAGACGACACGAGGTGACCGAGAAACGATATTTCAGACTTGGCGTAAGACACCTTCTCCGGATTGACTGTAAGGCCAGCCCTACCCAACCTAACCAAAACCTCCTCAAGATGTTTAACGTGTTCCGTGAAAGACTCACTGTAGACCAGAAGGTCATCAAGATAATTAAAGACATACCTGAACTTTACATCGTGGAAGATGGAGTCGAGCAACCTAGTTAACGTTTGGGCCCCCACAGCTAGCCCCATAGGCACAGATCGGTACTGATACAAATTCCACGGAACACAGAAGGCCGTGAGAGGACGTGATTCCTTCTTCAACGGAATCTGATGATATGCTTGGTTCAAATCAAATATAGTGAAAAATTTGGCCTTACCGAACCAATCAAAAGCAGAATGGAGATCGGGGAGAGGCACTGAGTCTATTTTAATTTTGGCATTAAGTTTTCTTAGGTCAACCACCATACGATGTTTTCCATTAGGCTTTGGAACCAAGAACGCTGGACTGGCATACGATGAGTTTGAGGGCTCAATAACTCCTTGATCCAAGAGATCCTTGATGATACCACGCATAACCTCCATCTTTGGAGGAGCCAACTTGTATGGGTGGGAGCGTACTGGCTGAGTGTCAGTCAGACGAATTTCATATTCAATGAGATGGGTAGAACCGAGCTTGGGTGTGAGGACCTCCGGAAATCTTGAGCAAAGCTCACGGAGAACCCCAGCTTGCTCCTCATCCAAGTGACCGAACGGGTCCCCAGGGGCAGAACCTTCCTCACACTCCACCTCCACAACCTGCGGCGTCGATTTGCATTTATCAGAAAAGGGGACTGACACTCGCCGATTGAATTTGAAATAAGACTGGCCCGCCTGAAGATCCAGCACCAAACCAGTCTTTTGAATAAAATCCGCCCCCAAAATACAATCCATACTCAGGTCCTCGGCCACAAGGAAGCTCCACACCCATGAAAAATATTCAACCTTAAACTTGATTGAAGCCTTCTTCGAAATTGGAAGAGGGGAATTAGAAGCAGTCCAGCAAGTTAAAGAAGACTCCTCGGTGTGCTTCACCAAACCTAACCTTGAAATGGCTTCAAAAAGACGGGAAGAGATGAGGCTACAGGCTGACCCGGAATCAACTAGGGCCTTATGCACTGAGTCTCCCACTAAGATATTGATATAAGGGCACACCGAAGATGCTGTCCTAAGCCGTAGGTTTCCCTTTTCTGCTAGGCTCATAGTGTCCAAACTATTAATCAAATTTTTCGCACAGGTACTATTTTTTTGAAATTTTTTCTTAGACCTCGGGGGAACTTCAGAGAAAACCCCCCTTTGATCTAGTTTTTTGGACCAGTGCGATATCTCCTAGGACACTCCCGACGAGTATGACCTCGTTCACCACAGGCATAGCAGATGGGTGGATGAAGCCCACCAGAGTGATGTGGCCCATCCACGGGATTCTGTACGGCCGTGACAGCCCTGGAGGGCTGGATGGAACGATGATTGTTCCTCTCCGCCCTCTGCCGGTCAGCAAACTGCACGCTGCGCGAAGCAATGCACAGACGGTCCAGTTCAGAAAAGGTGGAAGGGCGACCAGCAAAAACTAGACGGGACCTCTCTTCAGGATTGAGACCCTCAAGAATGGTGGTGACCACAGTACTTTCGGGGATATTGAGCCTTAACACCCTACCAGTGTCCCTCACCTCGGCCACAAACTTAGCCAAACTCTCTCCGTTGCCCTGAGGCCTAAAGAATTTCTCCACACGGAGACGTTCCCTCAACTGACCAGGAACAAAGAAATCCAATGCCTCCCTATGAAAATCATCCAGGGTACCACCCCTCTGGAGAACTCGAACCAGACAGTCACCCAAAGGTGGCCTACAAAACGGAGAGATGACATGCAGGAAGCTCGCTCCCTGAAGACCAGGCAAGTCATGCAGTCGCAGGATCTCAGAAAGAAACCACAGCAAGGCTTCAGTATCTAGACCATCCACCGTTGGTAGTCGCTGCAGCAACGGGGTAAGTGGGTTCGGAAGCTTGTGATACTGAACAAAGGATCCCGTCACCACAGTCCCCAGTCCCCCAGATCCAGCAGGCATTTGGGTCACAGGCCCCCGGGCCCCGTCCACACCAGACACCCCCGACGCCACGCCCACATCAAAATCAGCAACAACTGACCCAGGGATCCGGCATTCACCCTTAACAGCCGCAGCAGAGTCAATCGCAGACAAGGTTTTTTCAGGAGCCTTTGCCCCCTCGTCCCTCTCGAGTACAGTCAGCAGGCCGTCAACCAAGGTGACGCGTTCCTCCAACCACTCCTTATCACCAGAACTGGTAAGCTTGGCTCTAAGTAGCGACAGCCTCATATGTAGATGGGTAAGCCGGGACAAATACCTAGCCCTCTCTCGGCCAGTAGGCGGCGACTCCAACCAGTCCTCCTGACTATTCTCAAACGTCTCCAACTTAGCCTCCAAAATAGGCCTCTGCTTCTGGAACGTCAAATCTCTAGGCCAGGTCGTGTCCAGTTCCATATTATCACGCAGTTGCTTCCGCATGGACTCGCAGTCGGAACCCGGAGTAAGCCCACGAGCCAACAACTCAAAATGGAGATCCTCCTTCAACAAGTATTCAGGCACCAGAGAGACAGGCATGATAAATAAATAAATGACACAGACTAACAAGTAACACACACTGACTCGAAGTCAACGACTAACAAATCAATAACTAAGGCGACAAGTGAACGCAGTGAAACAACACTCTCAGCAGGGTCCCCAGAATTCCTGCCGTTCACGAAACACGGCAGCGAAACCAAAAATACCACAGCAAAACACTACGCCGTACCAGAACAAAACCAGAAAAAAAAACAACGATGACAAGATATAACAAAAACACACAAGTAACAATAATCAGAAAATAAATAGGTTCACACACTTCCTGTCGATCGGCGGAAAAATAGCACAGCGAGACGGCACAGGCGCAGGAAGTCAACTAACAACTTCAACTCGTGCCTCTCACCACCAGTGGCAAAGCAAAAACCCCGGGCCCGTAGAGGGTAAAAACACGTAACCACGCTCTGCTACCATTTTGTTCCGAGTTAGTGAAAAATACAGGAGGCCTCGGAAGCGTGCCCCTCCCAAACTCGGAGCAAATCATAAAAAAAACAATCACATGCCACTAGTGGGAAGAGACAAAACGAGACAAGATTTCGAGTGCAAGAAATATAATTAGTAGGTGGCAAACATTTCCATGCAAAATACAATTATGCAGCACCACGGTGCACCGCGTAACTTAAAAACTAAATAACAACAATAAATATAATTCCAATAATGACAATAACATAATAAATAAATAATATAATAATAACACAATAAATAGAAATTTGGTCTATAAATAACATATATCAGGTACGGCAGTAGCAAAATTTTAACTGGTAATTTTTATGAACTGAGGGGAGGAAAAAGGTTGTAGAATTTCTAGGCCCACTATTTTTGAAAAGTAATTCTGTTTCAAGTTTGTAGCCGAAATTTAAAAAAAATATATTTAAAGCCAATTTTCGAAGGAGGCGGGGGCTTAGTTGCCTCCACGAATCCGAATTAAAGATGAAATCCTCCCCTTCAGGTCATGTAACTAACTAAATAAATACTGGCTAGGTACTGGCCCTCCTCCAGATCTAACATCTGGCAGCGCTCCCTGCACCCCAGTCCTCGCAAGTTCAGTATAAGAAGTAAAAAAAACACATTTTTAATCCAACCTTGTTCCAGAAGAAATTAATGGGAGCACTACACTCCGGTTGGATGCCGGTCCAATAGCGCTGGCAGGGCGCGGGCATTCAGTTGGCTTCAGTGCTGTGGGCAGACTCGCCGCATCAGTCCCGCTGACGGCACTCACGGGGAACCCTATAGAATCCCAACATAACCAGTAGATATTCAGAACAACTTTACTACAACCCGAGAAATAATAAAAACTTAATTATGTTTGCCACAAAGTATAATAAAATATTTAAATTTAACAATTAAAAAAAATAACAATCTGTAACTAACAGTACCTTTTAAGTATCAGAAGACTATTTCCCAAAAATACCTCAAGACACCAAGTATTAAAAGATACACTACTTGGTGACAATATTAAATATTACAAACAAAACAAATTTTCAAATATATAAACATTTACTTATAGGCTAGAACAGCCATACTAAATGATTAAGCGTGATAACAATTACTTGTAACTATAATTCGCTGGATTTTAATCATTCTATTATAATATTATAATAATTTACATTTTGCTATTAAATATTAATTGTAAGGTAGGCATAATAATAATTATATAATTTACAAATAATAACAATACATTATTTCCCAAATAACAATAATTAAATTCTAATCAGTTCACGCTACTATAAAGGCAATAATTAAATAATAAAATTGAAATCATGGATGTTGCCACCCAAATTTGCACGCAACACAAAACACGAGGTAACAAAAATTTGCAAAGTCTGTACCGTCTCGCTTACACTAAATAAAAACAAGGTGTGTACACGGAATAAATAATTTCCGTTCGCCGAACGGATCAGTTAGAAAGCACAAGAGCGAAAGATAAAAAGCATAGTAAATAAAATTAACAAATTTAGAACGTACGGTACGAAAGACAGGAACGAACACTTTGCGACACGAACACGTACACGAGGAACACAAGTTACAAAATAAATATATATAAATTACTTATAACTAATCTACGATAATATATGTCTGGGTGGGAGAGAAAAACCGCCAACTAAATAAGTTAAGAGAGTGAAAAAGACAATTACCTGCCGAAAGTCGGTGAATTAGCCAGCCATGGAGAAACGGGAAGAACAGAGAACAGCCAGAACACAGTAAGCTTCTCCGAACGTGTCTGACCGCTCCGAACAGTAGCCAGAGCCAGTGCCGGTGCCGGTGAACAGCTGGTCGGTAAACTAGTCAAGGTCAACCAGCTGACCTCAACCAGGCAGAAAATCAATACTCTGACGGAGTGACTCCCCCACCGACTGACAAGAGTGGCCGAGGTGGGCAAAAAAAAGACAAAAATAAATAGTCCAAACTGAGCCTCGGCTCAAGCTATGATGTACCTGTTATTCAAAACAGCCACGGACAACGGCTAGTTGTTTTTAAAATACATAGAGGATTGTTTACACTCTACATTGTAGTGGGATGATTAAATATCAATACACAATTGATGTTTAAATTTATCTTCATAAATAAATAAAATTTTTAACATTTGTGACATAGTTTGATAAATTAATCCGTCACACTTATAAAAAAAATTATAAAAGTAAAAATAAAAAAAACGTTACAAATCTAAATTTGATTATTTTAAGACAATATTTTTATTACATTTGAAAATAAGTTTAAATCACTATCAAGATGGAGTTATTTATGAAAAAAAGATGAAAATATTATTCATCTAATGAAGTGCAAAGGGTGGATTGTACTTTACTAAAAATTAATAATACTTAGCTTACATTTCATTGTAATGTTCTAGGATACCAAGATGGTGGCTGTGATGGTGAGCCTGTTGGTATTGGCCGCTCCAGCCCTCGCAGTAGAGACGGTCCAGACCTGTCAGTGTATGGAGTATTGGACTTGTGTACTGGGGTATGTACTACGGCCGTAATTTTCTCCCTAATTTGTGTACTTTAGCCCATGTGTAGTTAAGTCTATAACAGTGATATTTCGTGGTGTTTCGAACTACGTGCTTAGCTTAAAGTCCACTTTCCATCTGCCCAAATGTTGATAGTCTAGAGATGATCTCACTGGAGAGTCCGAATATCTTTCGCGGTAGAAGAAATAACTGCTATAGAGAATAGTTTGGTACTGGAACTTTCCAAATGCCAGAGACTCTTACATGTTGGTAACCAAAATCTGAAAAAAAATCGGAAACACTCTCAACTCCAGAGATGCCAGAGACTGAAAGTTTTAAGAGGTTAAGATTTCAATAGATCCAGTGGAACCATATACAGATATATATATATATATATATATTATATATATATATATATATATATATGTATATATGATCAGATATTCCAGACGCTCTGATGAAATATTTTTGGTATAATTAACTATTATAACTATATTAAGTATTTTAAGTTGTTTCTTGCACATACGCTTTAAATAGCTGGGAACGTAATAACTACCATAGGGCTCTCAAAAGCTATTTCGTTCTAGACGTGGTAGAAACTGAATCTAGAAAATGTCAGGAGCCAGCTGATCCAGTGATTGTACATTTTAAACTGCTAGGTCTTTTAAGAACTGTAACGGTAATCTATCAGAATCTTATCGCCGATGAGGCAAAATGTTCCTCTTACTCTTACCTTGTGGATGTACTGACAGGGGCGGTATGCCGACGACGTACTGTGGACTGACTGAGAGCAGTGTCTGCTGCTTCCCTAGGCCACCCAGGCTCGGCAGCCACTCGCACTCCAGTTGCGGCCGCAAAGGAGCGGACTCGGGCATCAAGGGGGTGGCAGGCGCAGGGGAATGGCCCTGGCATGTGAGTACATTAGTAGATAATAGAAACACACAAGAATACACACTCAAAATCTTTGCAGAAGTATGGTAATTATCAACTACCAATAGCGGTTTAAAAAGAGTTGCAACCCGTAGAAAACAATTTTTTTCAACCTCCCGATGCTCTAGAATGATGGAATTTGAAACACAAGTGTCTTATGTTCTCATCAGAAAATACTCTTCATGAAGATTAACCACTTATACAGGTTTAAATAGGATTGAACCCTTAAAATAGCTATATTTTCCCTTACCAACTTTATGTCATGGAAAGATGAAATTAGACACACACGTGTCTCATATAACTTAAAAAAAGAAGGAGAAAATTATTTGTATAAAAATCAACCACCCGTAGGAATCTGAAAATGATTAACCCCAAGTAAGAGACAGTGACACGCGTTTGACTTTTAGACCTATGAACAATGGACATTAAAATAATATATAACTTAAACATGTCTAGTTTATATTCAACATTATTATAGGAATATATAAATGTCTACAGAGCTGTTCGTTTTGGAGAAATCATGCGAACGTGGAAAGTTTTTCCAGCTCCTGAAGTGGTAGGTTTTGCTAACGCGCACCCAGTAAAATACTCTAACCCCTTAAAAACTATATTTTAATGTTTGGTATATCTCCTTATTGAAATTTTATTGACATAATTTTCATTAAACTCGCTTTTTCACAAATTCATACCCCAGAAAAATTTAGCGATAAAGTCGGTTGTAGTAAGCAAATTATGCTTTAAAATACGAATGACGTTAAACTCGCTGGCACTATCCAGGCACAATCGTTGCCTGAAATGCGACAATTCTATCTGTTTTACAGTACGTTTTGCTAGAAAAATAACTGTAATACTGGATTTTTATGATATTCTTGTAGCGATAATTATAATCTAAATAAACTCTATTGTATCTATTGTCTAACTTACAGGCAGCCATCTTGGAAAAAGACAATGCGGTGTACGTCTGTGGCGCCTCTCTCATAGACGAGTCCTGGGTGCTGACAGCAGCCCATTGTGTGGAGAAGTTGTAAGTGGACTCTTTATTTTACCAGGCAAAGATAGGACTAACTTACAGGACTATCTTAGAGAAGGACAACGGGGTGCATACTTTACACCTGTTTCATCTTATTACTGATCCTGACCGAACTGTATTTGAATGTTCTAATATTATGAATCCATACCCGTTACTGAATTATTTTGATTGAAATCCAACTTTTTATGGGTTACTAATGAACATTTGATAAATTTTAGAATCTCTATAACATTAAACGAAGTTGTAATTTGATATGTATGTTTCAGAATGTAGATATTCCCAGAAACGGTACTGCAAAGCTAATGTTTATTATAGCTTATATAACAAGCATGAGGAGATTTAAATTTTAAATTATATTACTGACTCGAATTTTCTAAATTATTTCAGGTACATTGAGGAAGGCAGCCAAAATAACAGAGTATCTTTTCGTATTGCATTAAGTTTTACACATACTGGACTTGATTAGGAGTACAAAATTTAAATAATTTATTCCCATAAAATCGTATGTACGAAAATATGTACAATATTCATCAATGTATTATAGTTAACCTAGTTTAAATTAGTTGCTACTTAAGCTTTGCTCGTTACAATAATTAAATATGCTACACACAGTTTTAACATAAAGGTAAAACCAGTCTTCAGTATAAATTGCATTATATAATCATAATACACATGTTTGGATTATTCTTAACTAAGAGTGACTAGTCTTGGATTCTATAACTATTCTAATAACTATAACGTTATTGTTCATACCACAAACGTAAGAGGTCAAATCTATAAGTAAAACATAGATACGTGCAGGAGGGATACGAAACAGACTGTACTTGTTTTAAGAATTTAATGGACAAACCGAAAAATTTTGGAGCCATCTATACTTTATTTAAATAAAATGGTAAAATTTAAACAAAAAAATTGCCAGAAAATAAACACCAAAGAATTACGTTAAATATCGTGATAAATAATTATAAAATATCAAATTATTTTGCCCATCTCAATGGATATAACAGTTAAAGGATTTCTCTAAAAGTTTGTTGGAAATGTTACAGCATTCGATCCATTCAGCTGCTAAAGGTGCGGTTAGGTGAGCATGACGTCAGCACTACGGACGAGCCTACGGAGCATGAGGAGCGAAATGTGGCCCAGGTACGCTCTCTCTTAATCTGTCAAATTCTAGACTAAAAAAAAACAAGATAGGAGTACGCCATGAGCAACGGGCTTCGCTGAAGTTGCATTCAATATTTCACGTCCATTGCTCATCTTGTAAGCCTACATGTCACGTGTTGAAATGTCACATGATTGGACTCAGTTTTGTACACATTTATTTATTTTGCGTGTTTCTCAACACATCATCGTTACACATAAGACAATATAAAAATGTTCCCAGAAAATTTGTTTTTAATTTTTCACATAAACTGCTCCAATACTCACTCAGGCTGCATCTGAACCCATTTCAACTTCTAGTAATTGCATTAACATGCACAGTCGTAGATATAAGTGGTTAACAAAATTCCATCCCCTATGGGGAATCCTATTTCTTTAAAAGCGACCGCTTTTCACGAGCGTATCCTCTGCCACGTTAGAAGCTCGTTTAACAGTGTTAATTGTCAATTATCACCTAAGGCATATTAACTGGATACACGTGAAGGTAAGAATGTGTGAGCACCACCACTGATTGGAGTCTGATTCTTTGATATAAAATGATTTTTAGAATGTAATAAAAATTTAAGGATTAGCATGAAAGTGTTTTTTGTTCGTCATCCGCCTTCCAATACATTTTTAACATTAAATTGATCCAAAATTGTTACCAATTGTAGAGTACGGGAAATAGGGATAATATTTGAGGAAGTTTGTTAGGTAGATAATTGATTAATTCTATTATTATAGGGCTACATTAAAAGTAATGATGCTAAAGCCTCCTTTTTGTTAAATTATTCAATACCAGGAGGAAGTTGATAAAAACAAGCCTGATAGGATAGATTAAATGTTTATTACACAAAGTTTCCGAACACGATTTTAGTGTGATACGTTAGATAATTTGTATGTTCGACTCGTGTTAACATTTTACAAGCCAAATTTTAAACACTATTTCTTAATATAAATTTGGTAAATGTCCTCAATGGCTTTGCAATTCTTTTGCAAGGTCCAATACATATTTCTAGCGAAAACATTTTTTGTTACTTAAAAAATTTTCTGGCATTAAAAAAAGAGAAAAATAAAATTTTAATACCCATGAATGGTTTTACGGTTTAAATGGTTCTCAAGAATTTGAAATTGGTTAAAATAATGAGAAAATATAATACAAAAAGAGTTTAAAATATGTAATGTATGTTTTATCTCAATTTCGTATCACTCGCCAGAGCCGTTGAGGTGATTTAAAGAAATTCCCCAATATTTAGACTATTGGCTTTGTTGAGATACCTGTACCCGCAGCATATCGTGTTGGAGGGAGGTGAGAGTCCCAATATCACTTTATTCCCTTCACACTCGCAAATAATATAGTTCAATCACAATCCCTAAGAGAGCCTTGATACAATCACTGTAGTAGCACTCGCATAAATGTGACTCTGAACGTGAGTGACATGGCCTACATTTCACGAAATTAAATCATGGTACTGCTTCCCAGCCGGAGTACGAGGTATTATTACTGGAAAACGAATATTGTGCAATATCATATGTCAGGCATACAGTATATAGACGTTGAAAGCTTTGATTAAATAACCAGAGACAATAGTCCCATTCTCAAAATAAGTCTTCATTGCTACCCGTACTGGCATGATTCATTTATTTCTTTGCGATATTTCTGTACAGTTTAACCAGACGTATTTGTGAACGTACTTAAGGAACTAGAAGATAATTTAGACAATATTAATGGAACATGGAAATTCCAGAAACAATTTGCAATTAAATTATCGCCGCGTCGATGTTATATGCAAATGAAGATTTTAAATACTCGCTGGAAACAAGAAGAATATTTTAAAATCGAATTCAACCACTTTTGGAAATAGCGGAAACATGAAAATTAAATTTATTTAAAAAAACAGGAGTATTAAAGGAATTCTCTCTTTGATAGATTGTCTATCCCGAATACAGTCCAGTGCCAAGTAATAAAAACGGTTAAAGGATAATGCCAAAAATCTTTTCGAAACTTTTTCACCAGTTTCAAGGCCATGGTGTTTATCTCGCTTACCTTCTCTGTGTTTAATCTCGGAGATTCCGTTACTTTTTTGTAAGTGTACTAATTTTTTACATAATTTATAAAAACTAATCCTCTATAGGGCTAATTCAGCCACAAATAGTCTTTATAATTCACTAAGTTTAAGACACTGCGTAAAATGCATTAGCGCTATTTGTAATAATCCGCATCAAAAAGCTAAATTCATACCCTTTAGTAAATAATTTACTCAATATATGATAGTCTCCGTTGAAAGAAAACTTATAGACTAATTATTCTCCTGACAGCTTCACTGATTTCTGTTTCTCTCCAAATAACAAAATCATAAATAGAGGACAAAAGATGCTACAAAATTCCCACAACAAATATTATTAACATCTTATACAATATTAGAGTGAGCTGTTACATGAAACAGTAACCACTGGAAAAGATCAGTATGAGTGTAGTAGATACTAATCCTAATTCGTTAAGTACTGGAAAGACCTTGCGCTTTACTCCGTAAGAACAACGTGAAACCTGAAACAATGTTAGATCCTTATTTGTAATAGCAGAATTGTACGGGATATGTCTTATTTAGGATAAAATTAATATGCATCCAAACGATTTTTATTTTTATCGTAAAGGTTTAGTTGTTTTTGCTGAATATTAGCGAAGTGAAACTATCACTTGAGAGTTTGAACAGTTTAATTTTTATCTGTCTGTCTATCCACTTGATATCTTTGAAACTGTACTGCAATATAGACTTGAACTTTGTGTGAAGCTTTAATTTTATGTGGGTAACACTGAGTTCGATGATGGTACATGTCAATCCATGGGATTTGGCTCAATGCCAGCGAACATTTTTACATTGGTATTATGGATAACCATGATGAAAAAAAAAATAGCAAAATAAATGAAGTTATAAAAAAGCTGAGTATAATCGTATGAGGTTTCAACATTTAACACTTTTATTTATAGAGTTGAAATAAAATAAAATAGATTGAAAGTCAATAGTACAAATTGGTGACAGGATATGACTTCAGCGTACTCTTGTGTTCTAATATCTTCCCTAGCTCACCGATAGTAATAATAATAAGTCTGTATTGGGGTAAAGACAACTGACAAAATTGTATTGCAAACTCCATTTCATAATATTCATTAAAATTCTATAAACTAAAGCTATCTTAAGTTATCATAGACACAATTCCACATATTAATATGTAAATCAATATATTCGTAGTTTGCATATTTTGGATACAAGAAAAGGAGAAATAAAATGATAATAATTATAATCACAGCGGACAACCGCAAACTCATCAACAGAGTAAAATGCTTTTGACAAAAAGTGTATTAATCGAAATTTGAATGGTTTCGGTTCATTGATTCGTTTGAGATCTCCAAGGGGCTTATTGATTATCTTGACACCAACTTGAGACGGTAAGTGTTCGAACGTAGTTATTTTATGCTGTTCAGATCTGAAGTTGTTCCTGCCTCTGGTCTCGTACTGGTGAACGTAACTGCCCTGAATCAGTTCACATATGAATCGGTAGTACAAGGTGACATGTAAAATATAGAGGCTGGCTAAGGTAAACAATCCAAGTTTCCCGAAGGCAATTTTATACCATTCTCTGAGTTTTAATTTCAAAAATAATTCTGACAGATTTCTTTAGTGTTTTAAATACCCTATACATTTTGTAGGCCCCCTAGTCTCTAACCGGAGGCCGGGTGTAGATGTACTTCGTCTATGTATCATGAGGCAATATGTTTTGAGAAAGATTTAATCTGTAAACTTTTATTTTCGAATAACACTTTATTTCTAGTTAAATGGAATTGTGGTGAGCGTCATTGAAGCCTCGCACTCAATAGGTTGACACAATTTCTCTTTAATCTGCCGGAGGGATGAAAAATATTCTGTTTTATCACCGTCCAGCTATATGTCCACAGGACATTTAGAGAACGAAATGATCTATAGATTTGAGATTTTACAAGCAACTCCGCCAAGCCTGTTACACTTCAAATGGTGTGACGTACTTCTGACTTGTAAATACAAAGTGATATTTAATTCATATATAAAAATATAAGAATCACAACACATTTCATTACTATGTGTGGAATAGGTTATGAGTACTGTGTACCTAAATGACTTTGGGTTTTCTCATTTTATTAGACATCGGAGGAATCATCGCGGCATGCTCTTTTTAAACAAAAAGAGAACAGGATTCAACAGCGAAGATATATTCACAACGGCCAAACTCTAACTCTTGCTCCACTCTGGGGACATCTTATTGCTATTGATATTATTATTCTAGATAGTATTTAATAAAAGGAGATTCCAAGTGTTGCTATATTAAATGGCTTTGTGTTGCTCTTACCATTGTTTTTGTATAGTTACAGTACTAATATTAACAAATACAGGGGAAAGGGGAAATTTTTAAATAATCATAATAAACCAATGATTTGTACAAACAGCTTTTTAATGCTTAAAATGTGTTAGGCAACAGTGGAAATTACATGAGAAATGTTGGAAATAAAAATAAATCTAAAGCCACTTTAAAAAAATAACATTAGGTAAGTGCTGTCCATTGCGTCTAACACATTCGTTCAATCGATTTCGAAAATGTATCATTGTGCGACGCTATTTGTTCTCTGGGATGTTGGCGACGTGTTATTCAATCTGAGTTTTGAGCTCAAGAAGATTTCTTGGCCTAGTCTGGTACACAACGCTCTTTAGATGTCCCCATTGAAAGAAGTCGCATACTGAGAGGTCTGGAGACCGTGGAGGCCAAGTGACGTTAGCGTTCCTTGAAATTATGCGCTCCCCAAACAAACACCTCAGTGCTGCCATTGACAGATTGGCAGTGTGTGAGGTGGCTCCATCCTGTTGAAACCAGGTTTGCTGAATGTAAATATCTGGAAAAGCATGAAGCCATGGAGCAAAAAATGTCTTCACCATTTGAATGTAGCGTTCAGATGTGACAGTTACAGTGGAACCATTACCATCCTCAAAGAAGTAATTATCCCTCGACAAGACACTGCACACCATACAGTAACTTTAAGGCTGTGTAACGGACGTTGATGAAGTTCACCGGGATTTCTGCGAGCCCAGTAACGCATGTTATGCTTATTGACATGCCCATTTAAATGAAAGTGAGCCTCATCAGACATCCAAAGATTATCAAGGAAATTTGCGTCCTCGTTGATTTTAGTCAGTAGCTGCTCACACAAATGTAAGTGTAATTCACCGTCATTTGGGTTTAGAACTTGAACAATCTGAAGCTTGTAAGGATGAAACTGCATGCCGTACAATATTCTTTGCACACCCCGATGCTCAAGTCGCAATGATGAGGCGATTTTTCGTACAGAACGACGCGAACTCCTTTCCACTGTGACTCGCAGAACATCAACATTTTCTGGGGTTCGAACTGTCACTATACGCCCAGGATGTTTTTTCATTATGGCCGAAGCAGTCTCTTTAAAATTCCGAAACCATGGTTATATGACATGTGAAGAAGGAACTCAACCGCGGGGAGGAATATCATGATGGTGTCGAAACACTCGTTGTGTGCTGTTACACTATCACCATTTTTGTAATACGCTCTCACGGCAACGGCACGCTCCGCACCACTCCACTGCTTCATCTGAACTAAATGTCCGTTACTACTTGGCATCATGACTTCCATCCCCAACTCCTACGAGACTTGCAGGTGTACCAACAACAACTTCAAAATTTCCCGTTTCTCTGCGCCACTCTGTATATGGTTAATAATAATTACCTGAACAGAGTGTTTTGCTTAAAAATTAAAGCACACAGTACAGTAGGTCTCTACAATTTATTTAATATTTAATATGGTTTGTTGCGTTTTTGAAATTATTGCACGGATTTTTAAAAGCTTGTGAAAATAATCTATATTACCCCTAGTTCAAACTTGTAATTTGAGAACGGGAAATATAAATACCATAGGACACAATTTGACCAACTATATCGTGTTCAAGGTGGTGGTTCATCCGAATTTCGACAACAAGACCCTTGTGAACGACCTGGCCCTTGTACGTTTGGAGAAGGCTGCTAGGCGCCGCAGTAACATCGACATTGTCTGCGTCCCATCCGATCAACTCCCCCTCTCCAGGAATAAGACTTGCTACGTCACTGGCTGGGGGAAACAAACCGAAGGTAATCACAAGGTTCTTAATTCATATCAATAAAGACCGGTGCAACAGTGGTGCGAACTCCACGTAAAGCCATAGGTCCCCTAGATGTCAATATACTCTGTCCGGCGAGTCGCAAAGCTTTAAACTAGAATAACACGACATCGAACCTGTTTAACTCATAAATGGTTGTCAGGATCTACCTTGCACTGTAGTCTAAAGTCTCATGGCCTGTGCAAGCGTACATTCAAAGTGGTCGTGCTCGCTTATGAGTTGATTTCGTTGAAACAAGTAGCGTTGGAATTGTAATGAAATTGCTCAAATTGTTGGTATCTTGTTAAGTTTTTATAACTAACTGGTTGTTTTCTTATTTGACTTTAACCATGTTCAACTGACGCCTTTTTTTTAAACTAAAGAAAATAACAAAATTATTAAAAAATATTTCACTTATCTATTCAAAACTGGCTAAATTTGGTTTCTTTAGGTTATTTAGTTCTAGATATAGTAACTTTTTCCAAAAAATACCAAATGGCAGCTAGCGGCTAATTACACATTTTCAACCTATATTTATAGAATATGTTTTGCTTGAAATCATTAATAATATCACCCACGGAAGTTTGTGACAGCCTTTTGTGAACACTATATTATGTGGTAGTGTAAGATTTTCTCCGAAATATTTTTACGGGTGGCATGTTATTTTTAGTATTTGTTTGATGTTTACAACCATAATACGTTATAGATTCCAACCACTCTGTGGTACTGAAGGAGATTCCAGTTCCCCTATGGGAGAATCAAGCCTGCGAGAAAGCGCTGCGGACCAGTTTTGGCGCTCGATTTTCCTTACCACCTACAGCGGTATGCGCAGGCGCCGAAGGTAGAGATGCTTGTGACGTAAGTGTACAACTTTATCAAAGATCTCATAAATGCCTTTCAGGCTTAAAAAAGTTGAAACTAATCATTAAAAAAACAAAAAACAAAAAAAAACAGATGAATTAAAACACACACTTAAAAGTCTAAAATCTACACCAACTTGTGTCTCAAAGTAATTATACTCGTAAAATCAGTTAGTCGTCTAAGCATGCAGGACAATGTATGGGTGGTACCATCCATGTGGTGACAATTTTTAATCTCTTTTCTTCTTTAAATTTCAACCGATTTTAATTTTGAAAACTGATATGTAAACTAAATAATAGTGGAATTTGTTGTGTAGAGTCTTAAAACCTATTTTATTAATATTAAACAATACGTAACTTCTATTTGAAATTTCAAAATAAAAATTTGCTGGAAATAATTTTTTGGAGTGAAATTTTTCATGAACTTTGGAATTTTAAATTTTAAAATAGGTTGAATAGTTCGAACTGAATCCTGTTTTCCGTCATTTCCGGTATTAATCTCTTGCTAGAGATGCGCCACCATGCCTCCCGGCAGTTCTCGTTCTTCATGATTTACATACCAAAATATTATACAGGAATATTGGGCGACCAACAGTAAAGAGCTGCAATAAGTAGTGTTTGTAAATTCTATTTTTAATTTTTTGTCTGGGGAATCAACATGTACTTGTGTGTATGTTCTTGCGATGGAGGGTACAGGTCCAGGGATATTTCCATGTCGAATGTGATATAATACACAATTACGAAAATTACAAATAAAGAAGCTGTCGTCTGGTGATTCAACAAATATATTATTCATAGTAAATAAGGATAGGTGATTGAAATGTAATAGTGGCTTGCGATTTGTAATCAATTAATTGTATCTTGATGGGATCGGAACGTTACAGTGTTTTGAGGTTGTGGGGTGGGGAAAGGAGACCGGAAGCAATGCCCAAAAAAGAAACGACTTATTTTGTCGCGAAATGCGAATTTTATCAAACCGTGATTTATCCGATCGAATTATTCAACCGATTTCAGAAGCAAAAGTTTAAGAATTCATTGTTTAAAAATTACTTCCTGCAAATTTTAAGTTTCAACTTTTAAATAGAAGTTATACACTATAGTTTTATTATTATAAAAACTAAAATCTAATTTGTCTCATTTAAGTACTGCTCCGTGGTGGTTTCAGTTTGGAACTAATCCCGGCACGTTTAGCCTTAACCCTAGAACGACCATGGAGCTATTTTGAAATTCTGCGAATATCACCTTCGGTGGCCGTGCAGCTGCAATATGGTCGTTTAAGCAGCATTTATTACTAATCACCAAACTTCATACGCTAGTAATTTATATATAAATCGAAACATAATGCGAATCTTTAAAAGCCGCTTAGTTTGTATAATTGTAATAAAAACTATGTAATAACGTGAGAATTTGCCCCCCGGTAGCTGACGTTTGCATAAGTTTTGAAAAATCACAGGTGGGTTGGTTCGTAGACGATGGCCATCCAAAATGTACCGCTGAAAGCTCAAATCAACACGAAATCTTTCCTGTTGTAAGTCTTTTACTACAACAAACTATTTTTGAGTTATTAATACATTATTTTACGTCTGGAATCAGTATTTTTCTGTGCAAGAGCCACAAAAATATTTCTATCCAAAAAGTTTATTGTTTGTGTAATTTAGAAGATATCAAGGTAAAATGATATAATTCAAGCTAAAAAGGTCTTCTATTGGCTAAAATAAACTAATTGTGTATTTGTTGTTTCTGCAAAACAAGTAGTGTATACTTTATATGTATACGTTCAGTTAGCTGCCATTCTTTTGAACCTTTGGTTCGCGTCTGCAATATTTTCAGTGAACATGTTTTACAGTATTCGGATTGTTTTGTAAAATATACGATTTATTGTTGTAGTAACATTTGTATTGAAGTGAAAATAGTTATAAAAATAGGTAAATAGTTAGTTAGCTTAGTTTATTGTTAAACATATGATAAAATATATTGTGTTCATGATAAAATTATTGTGTTAGTGAACTTTGGCCAGATCTAGCCTCGATCTATTTGGTTCAATTTTGTGCGTTTCATCTTTCAGGTGATATTTTATATTTTGTAAAAAAACTGTATCTACTTATCACTTATTTACATCTCTTACTGTAAAAAATAATAACTGCAACTTTGTAATTTTATTAAATATTTAACAAGGCTATTAGGTAGGAAGAGCTGAAAATAACCCATTAAAATGTATACTTGTATATTTTATACAATTTTTGGCATTTCAGAATTTCTAAATGTTGTATCTTTATGTGTAAGGCATTAAGTTTTGAAACTTTTTAAGAACAGTGTAACAAACAAACAAAGTTCATAATTTTCGTTATAAAAAGGATGTATTATTGTTTGTCGCTGTATTTGAAGCTGGAAGAGGTCCAATACCGTTAAAATGTATGAACATTTAATTATGTTCAATTTATAGTAAAAATTCTTATAGTCATGAAAGGTAGGATAAAATTGGTTGCATCCAAGCAGTAGATAAGATGATTATTAAGTTATGTTATTTTGCAAAGTGTTAGATAACTTTAGGTAAGTTACAATAAGTGATAAAACTTTTGTAATGAAATGTTGAATAAGTAAAATTATGCTTTTTAGCGTAGGCTGAATTTAAAAACGAGATAGTGTTCCTATACTGAACAGTTTACATGATGCGGAAGAGCCCAGAATTCTAAATACCTGTAGAAGTAGATAATATCGTATCGTTTTAGCAATTTGGTCGACTTACAGGTCTCCCGTATTTAGTATTTAGTCTCTCGTTTCGATTGTTTAGTAAAAGTAGAACAAAATGAATCCACTACGCAGCCTATGTACGAAATCAGATTCACTATCCACATATTTACAGAAGATGGATATTTATATTAATAAAAATACCAATAAAATCCGTGTAAATAGTAGAATAAACCGATAGTTCTAGCCCTTTCTCACGATGTTTACACGTCTGATCTGTGTTTGCACCAGGGTGACGGGGGAGGACCACTGGTCTGCGAGGACAGAGGACGCTGGTTCCAGGTCGGTATAGTCAGTTTCGGCGTTGGCTGTGGCCGTGCAGACGTTCCAGGCGTCTATACAAGAGTCAGCTTCTACCAGAATTGGCTTCACGACGTGGTCATTCAAAACAGGAGGAACAAAGCTTGACATCCGAGTATTTTTAGTTATAATTGTTGAGTAGCCGCTGGACTGCGAGATAAATTCCACGAAGTAAACCTGGAAAACATTTATCCTGCAAGCACTTCAATAAGAAATTTCAGTTCTCTGGTTTTATAGTTATAAACAGACTGTTCTTTTTAAACATCGCAATGCTGTTTCTTCATAAAATAACACTTTTCGTTCTCAGTATTAGGAGTTGATTTGTAGGAAGTGAAGGAAGTAAAACAGGGTGAAGTGTGTCTTCATTCATATTCTACTGCATAGGTACATTGATAAAAGGTTTAAGGTAAATGCAGTTTGACTTCAGTGGACGTTCGGTATCGTTCATTATATCCAAAGGGCCTAGAGGGTGTGGGCTCTGCATTAAGTGTGGATCAGGCTTTTGCAATTCGATGACCATTAAATGCAATATCATATATATATATATATTTATATATATATATATATATATATATATATATATATATATATATGATATAACACTGTCAGAGTTCTGGTGTTCATCAGACAAATGTTTCTTATTGTTTTATATAAAAAAAAAACTCATTATATAAACATTTAATACGTCATATTAGATGTTTCCTTATCGTATTGTCCAATAAGTTCAAAGTGGACATAATATGTACATTATTTAAAAAATGTTTGCTGTTCTTAGAGTCTACTAAACCACTAAGAATCATTTGCTTTTTTACTTTGGGTTATAAAAAAGCATTGAGATTAGTTCCACATTGTAATATACTGTTATAATGTCAGTTATATAAGATAGGTATATTTTTCTATATAATTTTAAAGTATAAACTTAAATTGTATCACTAATCTATGAACATTTATTCACTTCTTTACAAAGTCACCATGAACATTTAAACATTTTTTAACTCGTGGCACAGCTTTTGGATCCCATCATCAAAGAACTCTGCCACCTGACAGTTAAACCAGTTAGTAATAGTTTTTTTCAACATGTCATCATTTTCCAAGCGCTTCCTACCAACAAATTCCTTAAGCATGCAGGACAATGTATGGGTGGTACCATCCATGTGGTGACAATTTTTAATCTCTTTTCTTCTTTAAATTTCAACCGATTTTAATTTTGAAAACTGATATGTAAACTAAATAATAGTGGAATTTGTTGTGTAGAGTCTTAAAACCTATTTTATTAATATTAAACAATACGTAACTTCTATTTGAAATCTCAAAATAAAAATTTGCTGGAAATAATTTTTTGGAGTGAGATTTTTCATGAACTTTGGAATTTTAAATTTTAAAATAGGTTGAATAGTTCGAACTGAATCCTGTTTTCCGTCATTTCCGGTATTAATTTCTTGCTAGAGATGCGCCACCATGCCTCCCGGCAGTTCTCGTTCTTCATGATTTACATACCAAAATATTATACAGGAATATTGGGCGACCAACAGTAAAGAGCTGCAATAAGTAGTGTTTGTAAATTCTATTTTTAATTTTTTGTCTGGGGAATCAACATGTACTTGTGTGTATGTTCTTGCGATGGAGGGTACAGGTCCAGGGATATTTCCATGTCGAATGTGATATAATACACAATTACGAAAATTACAAATAAAGAAGCTGTCGTCTGGTGATTCAACAAATATATTATTCATAGTACGAGGAATAAGGATAGGTGATTGAAATGTAATAGTGGCTTGCGATTTGTAATCAATTAATTGTATCTTGATGGGATCGGAACGTTACAGTGTTTTGAGGTTGTGGGGTGGGGAAAGGAGACCGGAAGCAATGCCCAAAAAAGAAACGACTTATTTTGTCGCGAAATGCGAATTTTATCAAACCGTGATTTATCCGATCGAATTATTCAACCGATTTCAGAAGCAAAAGTTTAAGAATTCATTGTTTAAAAATTACTTCCTGCAAATTTTAAGTTTCAACTTTTAAATAGAAGTTATACACTATAGTTTTATTATTATAAAAACTAAAATATAATTTGTCTCATTTAAGTACTGCTCCGTGGTGGTTTCAGTTTGGAACTAATCCCGGCACGTTTAGCCTTAACCCTAGAACGACCATGGAGCTATTTTGAAATTCTGCGAATATCACCTTCGGTGGCCGTGCAGCTGCAATATGGTCGTTTAAGCAGCATTTATTACTAATCACCAAACTTCATACGCTAGTAATTTATATATAAATCGAAACATAATGCGAATCTTTAAAAGCCGCTTAGTTTGTATAATTGTAATAAAAACTATGTAATAACGTGAGAATTTGCCCCCCGGTAGCTGACGTTTGCATAAGTTTTGAAAAATCACAGGTGGGTTGGTTCGTAGACGATGGCCATCCAAAATGTACCGCTGAAAGCTCAAATCAACACGAAATCTTTCCTGTTGTAAGTCTTTTACTACAACAAACTATTTTTGAGTTATTAATACATTATTTTACGTCTGGAATCAGTATTTTTCTGTGCAAGAGCCACAAAAATATTTCTATCCAAAAAGTTTATTGTTTGTGTAATTTAGAAGATATCAAGGTAAAATGATATAATTCAAGCTAAAGAGGTCTTCTATTGGCTAAAATAAACTAATTGTGTATTTGTTGTTTCTGCAAAACAAGTAGTGTATACTTTATATGTATACGTTCAGTTAGCTGCCATTCTTTTGAACCTTTGGTTCGCGTCTGCAATATTTTCAGTGAACATGTTTTACAGTATTCGGATTGTTTTGTAAAATATACGATTTATTGTTGTAGTAACATTTGTATTGAAGTGAAAATAGTTATAAAAATAGGTAAATAGTTAGTTAGCTTAGTTTATTGTTAAACATATGATAAAATATATTGTGTTCATGATAAAATTATTGTGTTAGTGAACTTTGGCCAGATCTAGCCTCGATCTATTTGGTTCAATTTTGTGCGTTTCATCTTTCAGGTGATATTTTATATTTTGTAAAAAAACTGTATCTACTTATCACTTATTTACATCTCTTACTGTAAAAAATAATAACTGCAACTTTGTAATTTTATTAAATATTTAACAAGGCTATTAGGTAGGAAGAGCTGAAAATAACCCATTAAAATGTATACTTGTATATTTTATGCAATTTTTGGCATTTCAGAATTTCTAAATGTTGTATCTTTATGTGTAAGGCATTAAGTTTTGAAACTTTTTAAGAACAGTGTAACAAACAAACAAAGTTCATAATTTTCGTTATAAAAAGGATGTATTATTGTTTGTCGCTGTATTTGAAGCTGGAAGAGGTCCAATACCGTTAAAATGTATGAACATTTAATTATGTTCAATTTATAGTAAAAATTCTTATAGTCATGAAAGGTAGGATAAAATTGGTTGCATCCAAGCAGTAGATAAGATGATTATTAAGTTATGTTATTTTGCAAAGTGTTAGATAACTTTTGGTAAGTTACAATAAGTGATAAAACTTTTGTAATGAAATGTTGAATAAGTAAAATTATGCTTTTTAGCGTAGGCTGAATTTAAAAACGAGATAGTGTTCCTATACTGAACAGTTTACATGATGCGGAAGAGCCCAGAATTCTAAATACCTGTAGAAGTAGATAATATCGTATCGTTTTAGCAATTTGGTCGACTTACAGGTCTCCCGTATTTAGTATTTAGTCTCTCGTTTCGATTGTTTAGTAAAAGTAGAACAAAATGAATCCACTACGCAGCCTATGTACGAAATCAGATTCACTATCCACATATTTACAGAAGATGGATATTTATATTAATAAAAATACCAATAAAATCCGTGTAAATAGTAGAATAAACCGATAGTTCTAGCCCTTTCTCACGATGTTTACACGTCTGATCTGTGTTTGCACCAGGGTGACGGGGGAGGACCACTGGTCTGCGAGGACAGAGGACGCTGGTTCCAGGTCGGTATAGTCAGTTTCGGCGTTGGCTGTGGCCGTGCAGACGTTCCAGGCGTCTATACAAGAGTCAGCTTCTACCAGAATTGGCTTCACGACGTGGTCATTCAAAACAGGAGGAACAAAGCTTGACATCCGAGTATGTTTAGTTATAATTGTTGAGTAGCCGCTGGACTGCGAGATAAATTCCACGAAGTAAACCTGGAAAACATTTATCCTGCAAGCACTTCAATAAGAAATTTCAGTTCTCTGGTTTTATAGTTATAAACAGACTGTTGTTTTTAAACATCGCAATGCTGTTTCTTCATAAAATAACACTTTTCGTTCTCAGTATTAGGAGTTGATTTGTAGGAAGTGAAGGAAGTAAAACAGGGTGAAGTGTGTCTTCATTCATATTCTACTGCATAGGTACATTGATAAAAGGTTTAAGGTAAATGCAGTTTGACTTCAGTGGACGTTCGGTATCGTTCATTATATCCAAAGGGCCTAGAGGGTGTGGGCTCTGCATTAAGTGTGGATCAGGCTTTTGCAATTCGATGACCATTAAATGCAATATCATATATATATATATATATATATATATATATATATATATATATATATATATATGATATAACACTGTCAGAGTTCTGGTGTTCATCAGACAAATGTTTCTTATTGTTTTATATAAAAAAAAAACTCATTATATAAACATTTAATACGTCATATTAGATGTTTCCTTATCGTATTGTCCAATAAGTTCAAAGTGGACATAATATGTACATTATTTAAAAAATGTTTGCTGTTCTTAGAGTCTACTAAACCACTAAGAATCATTTGCTTTTTTACTTTGGGTTATAAAAAAGCATTGAGATTAGTTCCACATTGTAATATACTGTTATAATGTCAGTTATATAAGATAGGTATATTTTTCTATATAATTTTAAAGTATAAACTTAAATTGTATCACTAATCTATGAACATTTATTCACTTCTTTACAAAGTCACCATGAACATTTAAACATTTTTTAACTCGTGGCACAGCTTTTGGATCCCATCATCAAAGAACTCTGCCACCTGACAGTTAAACCAGTTAGTAATAGTTTTTTTCAACATGTCATCATTTTCCAAGCGCTTCCTACCAACAAATTCCTTGAGTTTTGGAAAAAAGATGAAAGTTTGGTGGTGCTAAGTCAGGGCTTTATGGTTGATGATCCAGTTTTTCCCATCGAAACTTGTCCAGCTACGTCTGTGTTCTTACCCTGACGTGAGGCCCAGCATTATCGTGAAGCAGAACGAAGCCGCTAAAGACCAACCTTGCGGGCGGTTTTGAATGCTCCACAGTATCTCTCTGCATTTACTGTCATTTCTTGATGCAGAAAGTCTATAAAAAGTATGGCTTTCATGATTTTCCTTGTTGAAGGTTCTTGCTTGAATTTCCGTGGCTTCGGAGGGGTGTTTGGGAGATGCCACTCACTGGATTGACGTTTAGTCTCTGTAGAATGACTGAGTGATTAGTCTCTGGAGTATAGTACTTATCATGATCCTTGTGAAAGCGCTCCAAAAAGGACAAAGAATGCGCAGTACGCTTAGCTTTATGTTCTTCTGTTAACAGAATATTATAATATTATAAACTACAGACCTTAAGACTTATGGAAATTTCTGATGAAGTTCGTCAATAGCGAAGCATTTGTTTTGGCGGATATCCTCATCAAATTGTTGTGTCAAGACTTCATTCATGACAGTAGGCCGTCCAAGTCGTTTATCATGAACATTTGTTCTTCCTTAATTAAAACGCCTATCCAATTTTCTCACATTTTCGTCGTTTTAAGCAGGACGAACTTTTTGGCATTTACAACCCGAACTACTGAGCGCAATTCACAATCAGTGAGATTAATGATTGACATGGCGACAAACAAAGGCAGACAAGCGGTCCAAGGGACAAGCGATCCTACTTTTCTATTGGAAAACACTATTATGTACAAATGAGAGGGCAGAATGGCAGTGGGGGCGTGGTTTACGCAACCTCCAAAGTAACAAGCAAAGAGTATCAGGCGCACAGAGGTTGGCAAGAGAATTGGATGATGCTACCCTCACAGTTGCTTAGGGAGAGGGCGATGGGAGAGAGCGATGTAACAGTGTCTTAAAATGTCAGTGATGAACGTCTCAAGTATTAGGAGAGTAGAGAACAACAATAACATTGGGGCAGAGTGACCATCGCTATCCTGCGTTGCGCCCTACGTTGAAGTTGTACAGTACTCACGATGGATGTATTAGATAAGACAATGAAATTGCAGCCGCATTTTAGTTATCTCTATACACATAATTTTGTTGTACTTCTTAATTACATACTACATCATATTTTTGCATAAACTGCATTTATCTATTACCAGCCCAATACTTTTAGTATAGACTGCTTTTCTAAAGAAGATCGGTTTTGTGTTTTTAATTTTAAGCTCTCTCCACTTTAACCAGTTATTATACAAGAAAATAATGACAATAAAAATATCTTATTCAGAAATTGTAAGAGACATCTCTTGGGATATTTAGGAGTATATTGTTTTAAAAATCTAAATTAATGATATAGCAACGATATCAGATCAGTACCATAATAATTATTGGTAGTAAGAAAATCAATAATTACGTCATGTGACTGCCGTAAGAATTTGTCATCATTCAGCACAAGCGTATATTGCGTAATTCGGCAGCCGTGTATGTGTATTTAGCGGTGAACAGTGTTTCCAGATTTTACTTAAGAATATATATCAAGTACAATCATATGGCGGCTATGAATATTGTGCCTGTGTCAGGCCTGTCCGGGGGCAGTGCTTACAGAGTCCTATCACGCTCACCGCGTACAGGCGTAGGTTAACGGTTAAAATTTATTGTATTTTAAAGAATGTTCCACCGCGCCGCCTTTCATGTCCTGTCAACCGCGTGCAGCACCTGCGGCTCGTGCAGCACCTGCAGCTTCAAGATTCTAGTCTTTATTATTATTTATTATATACATTATATATATACTTTATATTTATACTCATTATATTTATACTTTATTATTTATTCTTGTAGACAATTTATATACTGCAATATGCTTCATATATTCATTTCTTAATCAAATATTATATTATATAATAATATAATATTTGATTATTAATATCATATTATTTAATATAATATATATTTGCGAACGGCGCAAGGGCCACGTATAAGGGTAAACGGACTGTAGGCCCACGTCGTAAAACTGTCGGGACCATTTCTTACCTACTTCTTAAGGGGTGGACAGTGGGTGCACCAGCGATCACATAAGACCAATAGATGGAGCACTCCTATTCCTACAACATTACTGGTGTTGAAGCCAGCGGCGGCCATCTTGAGAGCATCTAGAAACGCCAAACGCCGTCCAGAGAAGCTTAAAAATTACAGTGCGCGCGCATAAATAAATCGCCACCTAGCCCACTTAGGATTAAGCCAAAATGTTCAAATTTGGTGTACGTATATCTCATAAAACACCGATTCCAATGGCGCAACTCAAATTACCAGTTTTGATCTCTATATAATTTTAATGAGCAAAAAACTTTAAAAGTTTTATACACATTTGAAATCGTAACATGAAAAGGTCGGTCTGTGAGGAATTTTTTTGTTTTTAGAACAGGCAAGTTCTGTAAGCGGGAAAGTTTGAGATAAAGAGTTTAATTATTTTTTTCATTCGAAACTTTTTTTTCTAAGACCAGTAGTTTTCCTGATATTATCGTTAGAATATAGGCGAAAACCCTGATCGCCTTTATTGGTCTTATGTGATCGCTGGGGTGCACGGTCCCGACCTGGGACCCACTGTCCGACTCACGGGCTTCTTTTGACGAGGGGTAGACCAGGGATCGTCGTACTCACACTGCAGCACTTGAACGGATGTTTCGAGATCTATAGTGCAAGAGCTTGTTAACTTTAGTCAACTGTTCCGTGTAAACATTGTTTTATGGTAGCACAATCATTTGCAAAATTAATTTAACCACTATATTTTAAATTTGTTTACATCTGCTCGTGAAAGCATAGAGTAAGCTTGATAATAACAACACCTCTCATTTAAAACTTTTCTGCAACCACGGTTGAGCAGAAGTAAGAAAAATATTTAGATAAGAAAACCAAAAGTTTTAGTAAAAGTCTACTTTTAACTGTACACTTTAGTAAATATTGAGTATGCAGTGCTTGGTGAGTACTGTAATGCAGATATCAAAGGAATTTACTATGTAACTTTAGTTGGAAGTTTAACGATTGTTGTAAACCGCATAGTTTAATTAACTTTTGACAGAAGTAGGCTTCTCAGACCTTTGAATGTACCTTGATCGAGGAAACAAAGCAACATTAACTAGAGCAAAAAATATATTAAGTCTGGAATAAATTACGATTCCCGTAAATATACACGTTACGGCATATTTCCTTGATCGTAGAAATAAGGAAATCTCAACATTGGCGTCGGACATATGTATACAGTTCCCTCGAATCAGAAGTGTTCATACGAAAGCCTACGAAATTTTGTGCAAAACCGTGGGGAACTACTACTTTTAACATGAATTGTAATCGTGTATCTTTCAAAACCCTATCAGCATTTGTGTTTTCTTGTTTTATTAACTAAACTCCAAATTTTAAAACGTTTGAAGGTTAACGTTTTATTTGAAAGGGAATAAACTAATAGAGTTTAAGAATTTATTTAAGAATTTGTTGCGTTCGAAGTCACTGGTAACTGCTAGTAATTAATCTCCTGTCGTTCCTGTATCACTATTTGAAATATCGTTACACTTTGTCGCAGCGGGATATAGCGATGATTAGGAATTAATTGTAAGTTTGAGTTAAACTAGACAAATTCTTTATCCGTTTTTCGTCGAAAAGATGTTTGCTACATTATGTACAATATCCACCGAACTTACCCGTTGATGTCTTGGTGATAGTTTTACAATTGTAAACTAATTATTCCTTAATCCATGTTCACATCTTGGATAGAAATTAAGTGTTTAAATTAAACGACGTCATCATACAACTGTATAGTTGCACATTTCTTAAAAGACAAGAGATTTTTAGAATAAACCTTCCCCAATAATCATTTAGAATTGATTATTAAAAAAGCGTGTTCATTAAAATTATTTGAAAATAAAGTTAGGAATCTTGTGAACAAAAGTGTAACGTATGCAATGATACAGAAGTAAGCTCTGCTCCAAATTAATTCATGATAATTACCCATAATTTACAGCAACGTTGAAAAAATGGAGCGTTAATGGCGATATAGATTGTCAAGGAAGGAAGAAAGTTAGATTGTTCCGCCTTAAGCTTTCACTCCCATTATCCAAAATTTTTTTATTACAATTTTCATTTATGTATGTTTTTTTTAGAGGAACATGTTTTTATTTTTTTGTGGATTTATACATTCCAATACATCACATCCAATACTTCTGAAGTGTTTTTACAGTGTTCTGTGCATTCGTGGATGTTTTTCTTAATTTAATATTCTTAGAACTACCCTAATTTGAGTTAGTATAACTTACCCTCACCTGTCCTTTACGGTGACTTATGTTTGAAAGCGTTTGCAAACAACAATATAAAGTTTATGGCGTTACTTCAAAACTGAAAATAAGATACTCATGAGCTTTTAGAAATCATGGGTTGTCTCATATGTTCTCTAGGTAGTAAAAGTTCTAATAGAGAGATGCACTCATTATGATTGTAGGACTGTAGGTCCACGCCTAGTTTTGACGAGGGTGGCTGACGTCCCCTTTCTGCAGGGTAGGACAGTTAGTCCACGGGTGTCGGCGTGGACTAACTGTCCTACTTTTCAAAACTGACCTGGCCGTGCGATAATTTTTCTACCTGCACTCATTCTTCATTCTACGGAAGAATTTCAGTGATACTTACACTACACACGCACAGCGTACTGCTTAGGTAGTAAATATAAACAACAGTTTACTCAAACCAAAACTCAAGCTATGGATTGCTTGAAGTGGATTGCTAATTGGGATAATATTTAAACAAATTCCACACATTACTATCTGTGTAATTCAGCAATATCCTAATGAATTATAAACATCTACAGTAAGTTAGTATTACATATTCCTTATCTTGGTCTATCGTTAGTATAATACTGCATAATATGTAAGTAGACACGTCACTCATAGTACACGTTAATTGAAATGGATAGTTGATTGTTTTATTATTACTTTTATTAATTAAAACAACACTTTAGATCATTTTTAAGATATAACATTTATAATTGTATGAAATTACTTTATGAATAGTACATACACAAAATATTGTATTTATAGGCTCCTGGCCTACAAACAAAAATTCAATGAAACTGTCTACAGATACATATTATTAGCTTATGCAAAAGAGTGCGAGTACTAACATGTATATCAGGTGGTAATATATATTAAAAATTAAACCATTAAAAGAGGTATAACTCAATTAGGGAAATATGTTGATTATTTTTACTAAAACGAACTTTATGATTATTAAAAAACATGCTTGCAGTATGGACAATTTTACAAAAGATTATGAAAACTAAATTATGATTTCATAATAAATTTTTATTTTTTAATTACCAATACACGATTAATTACAATTTACAATTAAATGCTGAATTGAATATTAAAACTAAATTAACCTAAAATTTAAGTTAACTTTCGACTTACAAATTTAATATAATCCTGGAAGAAAAATACTTTACCGACGGACACTGTTATTGAAGAAAGTAATAAAATATGCAAATGTAATAAGTGGGACCATTGTCCAAAGTCCAGGTAGTTGATAAATTTAAACAACGTGTATTACTCATATAATTATGTATTTATATCCATAGTAAAATTTTAAAAGGAGTACGATTAACAATAAAATAATATTTTTCAACAGAAATGTTATTAAAATGAAGTTTTTTGCATCCTTGTGTATTTTATTATTGTTTGGCGATAGAGATTTATATGATAGCCCTACAGTAAATATTACACATCTATTTTAAGTTAAATCGTAAATTTACAAAGTTAGAAACCTAGTTAATGCTCCTTTGATATCAGCTTTACAGTACTCACCAAACACTGCATACTCAATATTTGCTAAAGTGTACAATTAAAAGAAGATTTTTACCAACACTTTTAATTATCTTATCTGAATATTTTTCTTACTCTGTGGTCAACAGTGGTTTCAGAAAAGGTTAAATAATTAGTGCTTACTTATCAAGCTAATTCTATGCTTTGTACACCAAATATAAATAAATTGAAAATAGTGGTAAATTACACATATGATTGTGATATCACAAAATAATGATTAAACAGAATAGTTTAACAAAACTGTTAACAGACTCGTATTATATAAAATTATAATTCTAATTACCTGATCTTTCCGTGTATTTTACGATACTTTAATAATTGTTATGATAGCGGGGTGAAAACGAAGACCATTATAATAGTTACATTCTTAAGTTGTAAATGGTGTATTACTTAACAATACACTTAGGGAAATAAGCCTGACTTTCATTTATGAATTTAGCTGTTTGTTTAAATCTTTCTGTACATGTCTTATTTTGTAGTGAGTCAGAAAGAACTAGTAAAAAGACAGTAGTCTGCTGAATAATATTTATCAGACATAGAGTATAGATCTCGAAACATCCGTTCAAGGACAGTAGAGTGAGTACGGCGAACCCCTGTCAACCCCTCGTCAAAAGAAACCCGTGAGTCGGACAGTGGGTCCATGGTCCCGGCCTGGGACCTACTGTCCACCCCTTCAGAAGCAGGTAAGAAATTATCCCGACAGTTTTACGACGTGGACCTACAGTCCGTTTACCACTCATTATACAGGTATCGTCAGATAAACAAGGGTTTTAAACACAAGAACACATTCAAATCCAACAACAAGCAAAGCGATGGCGGTTTTAATGCAGAAAGGAATTATAAACACAGTGATTGGTGACTGGGGAAGGAAACAGACTCTGATAGGATAGGGACATTATATATGTTAGAATAATCCCAACAAAACCTGTTAAGAAAGGCTATTTCACACATTTACGAACAGTGGATCGTGATCTTTTATTATACCATTGGAAAATAATTAAACGTGCCCAAATTTTTAATTAGCAGTAGATATTTAACAGTGCAAAACCCCAATTGATAGAATAGTTATTGTATATTAAACGCAAAGTGATAACACAAGAAATTGTGTTACGCTCGACCGTATAAGCAATCAAAATATACGTAGTTAAAATAATCGAGTGCGATGAAACTTTAATCACTAAAAATATTACAGACACATCTTTCTTAACTACACTCTGTGTATGGCGGATATACAGTCTGGGAGCGCAGGAAGCTCGCTATCTCGGCCCACCTGCCACATGTGTCCAGTCTAACAATGACTCATAACTAGTTTATTTCTGAAAACACCACTTTCAAAACATCAAAGTTTTAAGATAAACGTTTAAAAATGCTATTTTAAAATAGCAGGTTGTATGTATAGCCATTAAAAAGGTTTGGTGAGGAAAAATAAATAGTTAGAAATATGTATTATACTGAGTATATTATTTTTTATTGTTCTGCTTAAATCTATGATATGATATAACCAGACTTAAGAAACAACAAAAAGTTTACATAATACGAGCTTAAATTCAAGTCTCTAGCATTCAAAATAAATTAAGAAGAAGATGAATGATTTATTTCAATGCATAATAGGCTACAATATTAAACTATATACAACTCAGTAGCTTCAAACATAATTATATGCATATAGTAAAATAATAAAAGAAACAATTTGTCATAATCCTAATCCTAATATTATTATAAATGCGAAAGTAAGCTTGTTTGTTACGCTTTCACGCTAAAACCATTCAATCTGTTGCATTGATATTTTACATGGACATTCCTAATGTTCCTAGAAAAAACATAAGCCTATTCTTATTTTGAAAATCCTTTCGGGCTACGCCCCGCTGGTCTTTCAGAAGTTCTGTACTGTGGGCTCCAAGAGCCGAATAAATGCATTCAACTATTATTTGTAAATATCGTACTATGTCAGCACGACCACATGTTTTATTATTTTAACCAGTATTTTCTATTTGTTTACATTTATAGAGTGAAAGCATAACAAAGGTAACAACTCTTCTTATTTAAACATCATGAGAAAAAAGGCAAACCAATTGATTTATTCTGGCTCACAAAGCAAACACGAGAGTGACTATAAAAGCAATTTTAATGACAGAAAATCGTCAAGGTGATATAGCATCCATTTACTTACTGATGAGTTCTACGATACTGATTAGGTATATAAATACTGATGTAATTCCTAAACTGGACCGAAGTAATAGCGTACATGAACATGGACTGGGAAGTAAGAACTTTACTGTATCATGTATGATTTACATATGGATGAAATCTGTCACAATGTAAGTAATGAAATGAGTTAGTATTGTTGATGTTGATTTCAGTTTTTAATTTTCAATACAAATATTGAAATATCCATATAATTTAGAAAACGATACTGTTTTGAATCCAACCCCATTTCAAAATTATGTATTTCTGTCTACTGAAATGGATGAATGATTTATTTCCTAAAAAACACATCTATTAGTACCCAGACAAAATCATATGAGTATTATAAATCTATACTACATTAAATAAAATTCTGTTTTGACAAATCAAATATAATTTTAATAGGAGGATAGGGTCCCAAAGGCAAAGCCTCATTAGGGATTCCATCAGATAAGTTCATCATTTAGATAAGAGTTCATTTGCTGTTGCAGACACTATAACTATTTATAATCCTATAAATTAATTTATTGTTACACTCTCTATGGTTTACCAAACAGAATTAACGAAACTTAAACTTACCCTTCGTGAATTTAAAAATAAACAGAACACACTTATTTTAAAGAAAATATATGTTTTAAACATTGCCACAGACCGCCAAACCAAAATTATAAATATCAAAGGTTTTCTTTTATACACTTAAGAACGCTTACTTTAAAGAAACTTAATACCCTACCATATTTACATACCACAGTAACATACATTACAAGAGAAAACAAATTAATTATTGAATAATAGTTAAAATATTAGAAGGGTAAAACATGAAATAAGAATTAATCACAATTTTGCTTAGCTTCTGGTCCTCTTAATCATAAAAAATGGGTACCTGATGCATTATATATGACTAATTCCACTTTTAAATATTATAGGACCCCATCATATTACATCACAAGTGATTTTACTATGAAAACTATGGACTTCGAATTTGGAGTTCCTCTACTTTAATCTGAAATTGTTCAAGTGGTACTATTAAACAGTACAATTCGTTATTTGTATTGCACCATCCATGAAAAAATCAAGATTCAATGTTTTAAATGTTGTCGGGTGCTTATTATAGTTTTCATACTGACTCCTGAACCTTAAACTAGCGAATTTTTGCAAGAAGGAAAAACACATAATAGCTTTGAAAACATTATTGTTTTAAAAAACAGATAACTGTAAACGATTTATCTTATGACTGGGTTCTTATAATTTTATAAATACTTTAAAATCCTAAACCTTGCAATACAATGAAAATCATATAAAGCTAACTAATTTATTTTACAGTTAGGTTTTGTACATATAAACAGATTAAAGGGATTGGGTTGTTGGAAACTCGTAGAGCGCAAAATATTAAGGAGTATTAAAGAGCTAGTTATATCGAGCCGATACACCCAAGAAAACCGAACGTTGGTACCGGAAAACGAATAGACAAGGATTAGTGTAATGCGGAGGAGGGAACCTGGCGACTTGGTTCGTGGGATCATCGGCCGACACCACCGAGCGCTAGTGTAGAAACAGATAATTAGGGCTCCATAGCTACAACGTGGATAAAATTGTATTATTGGGCCAAAAACAAAATTTCATCAATTTATAGATTCTACTCCTATTATTAAATTCGTAGATTTTTAAGTTCGAACCACGTTCCGCCAGGCCCAAAGCTTCCTCCCAGTTGCATAAAGTCCTCCCATAAAAGAACGCCCGGTTACCGACAAAATTGACTTTATCTAGGTTATTTACAAAAGTGAGAAACAGGAGATGACCCCACATACTTCCCTGCAAAACCCCATAATCAGTTTTCATTTTAGAACTATTCTGGTAAAATATCCTAACTGGATAGCGATGTGTTAGGTGCTTTGCAACCATTTCAGAGCAGTTTTTTTTTCTTTTTTTTTATCAATGAAGCTGTAACATTATCAATGCCGGGAGGCAAGCCGTCCTTCATACCCGTAACAACACGGCCTCAGGAAAACTTTGTTTCCTTTTTAATTTATTTTCATACGTCTTTGCCGGATGTTATTGTACTGACAGTAGTTTGGATACACAATTGTGAAATAAGTTTGTTTTTAATTAGTGGGTATAACCAGTATTCAAACTGTAATGACAGCTACAGATCAGGTGGAGTGATTGCTTATGTGAGTGAGCGATATGAGACCAGACGATCAGGCGTTAATATGAAATCAGCCGACGCGCTCAAGGTCACTGTTGACATTGAGTCTGTTGGGCTTTCTGTTGCGATCGTAGCGGTTTAAAGGCTGCATTCGCATTCCATTGCGTCTTTCTTGAACGAATTAAATATCTTATTGTCTGAATCCAAAGATCGGAGTTTAGTTGTTACGGATATGAATTTATGCTATGGTCACGCTCGTCGACAAGTATTTAGCGATTATGTCAAGTAATGGACTTGAGCAACATTACTTACAGCTATCAAAACTCTTAACTCCAAAATGATCGAGCATATCCTCAAAATCTAAAAGCATGCAAACCTCTTAACTCGATACTTATAATAATAGATAATTTTAGGCTTTTATAAAATAAACGTTACACTTAAACTATTCTAAAAATATACATTAGCACTTACTTTTTAAATTTTTAAAGTCGTTTGTACGGGAAAGAAGGAAATTATCACTAAACAGTTACAATATTAACAACACTTCACAGCATGATGTCTTCATCTGTATAACAACAGTACTTCACCTTGGAGTTACCAGGTTTGCCAACTACAAAAATGAAGTAATGGAGTTAAGAGGTTTGCTTTATATTAAATATAAAATCAACGGAATATTTTGGAGTGACGAGCTTTGCACAGTTAGAAGGAGGATTTTTTCTTGAAAACGGTGGTACCAATATCTCAATTTGACCAAAAATGGAGTTACGAGGTTTGCTAATTAGGGTAACGATATGTTTGTTTAAAACAGTGATGCTCATTCAAACTGCCCGCCTCAATCGATCACCAGTTATTTGTGATGGGATCGGTGATCACCAGGGTTCTGCTACCTGAACCTCTATCCATCTCTGCGCGCCTGATACTCAGTTACAGTGTAACATTGAAACGCTGCCTTCTTGGCTCAATTTCTATTGGTTAGTTAAATATTCATAACTCTGTTCTTGAATGGCTATATTTTTGTTATGGGCGGAGCTGGGCCGGTTGTTTCTTGGACCGCTTGGGTGGACCCCATGTACTTTTTATCATTAGAAACCGTTGAGTATTATAGACAAAACTTTAAGGACTTGAAACAAAATTAGGCCAGTAAGATTAATTACAAATGTTAAAGTTACCAAATAATTATGTATTAATGTAAATACTAATAAATATACTTTGAAACCAACAACTAGTGTTATATTTTGTCTTTATTTACATTAAGAAATGTATTCTTCCATTTTATGGTCAATGTTTCTCTACAGTCTATTCCAATATATTTCCATGTTCTGAAATGCGTTTGCCATGACCTGAGCAGTTGCGGTATATAGAATTTGGCCTAAGAATTACAGGACACTCTGTATATAAAATTATTATACAGAGTGTTCCACAACCTCTACCAATATTTTCAGACAGTATTACGGACCAAAGGCAAAAACGATTCATATTCACCTTTCTAAAACTCAATAATTACTCAAATAGCCACAATTTTGTTTTGTTTTTGTCTCTTTTTACTTTACTATTTAAATTTTATGGATTGTTTAGGTTAAAATTTTGCATATACCTTTATAAACTTAAGGCCTAATTACATCAAAAATTTAAATTTCTTACAAGCTTTATTTTCAAAATAGTGATTTCTAAAATATCTTTAAGCGTAAATATCTTAAGAGCGATATATGGTAAAAAAGTCTCAATTATTAAACAATTTAATTAAAAATCCAACGATAAAAGTTTTAAAAATTGGTTGTGAAATAAGGGAGATTACATTGCTGAACTGTGGCCATAATAGCCTTAATTATTTCTTTTGATTAAGACGTCAGAAAAAACGCTCTAAACATGTTGATTACTTAGACTAAAAATTAAAACAGTACTTATTGTAGCTTTTTACTGTTGATCGCTTAATATTACTATTTAGAGTGTAACAACAGTGATTACACTTTCCGATATAAATAGCCTTAAAACAAAAGTACAGCTAAGCTGAAGTGTAATTTTAAATTTTTTTTAGAGGCTTTATTAAAGACTTCACTGAGATTTCACTCTTCTTTTTACAATATTGTAAGAATGTTCATCCTTAAGTTTGAAACTTCCAGAATCATGGAGTTAGAAGTGCACGTGTGACTAATGTAACACACAATAGTTAAAGATTCTTTAACTGCATACAAAAAGGCGATGATTTTCAGTTTTTGTCCATACATCATTACCGTGTTCTAGTTTATCTTTTCTTTTTACTCGTGTAAAAGTATCCGTTACCTAGAGAGTATAACATGCCACACATTGGGCCTGTACACTCGAACATTGTTTGATTTCTTCTTATATTTTTTACGAAATTTCATCAAACAAATTCAGTATGCATAATAAGTTCTGTATTAATATAGGAATAACAACTGAGAATAACATCGATATTATTACTCGACCACTCGATGCAGCCAGATCAGTTTTGGACAGTAGGGTCGGTAGTGCACGGACGGGTTTCGTCAGCTTCGTCAAAATTATGTGTCCTACAATCGATATTTGCAGGTTGATTTTACTCTGTATATTTCATATTTGGTAGACGGCCGATCGTATAACGATCAACGATGTTAAAGCAAAAATAAGGAGATTCAATTTTTATATGTTTACTAGCTGATACCTTCCCTTCGTACGGAATTTTTGTAGAATACCTGGTACGTCATAGACATCTTCATGTCTCTACAAAAATGGCATACTACTGATGAAATAAATTATGGTCATTGAAAGATATTCCAATTTTAATTTCAATGCAACATTCCATGATTTTTTGAACTGATGTTCTAAAGTAATTACAAATCACGATCCCTCCTTTCCTATAATACTGTAGGTAATAAAAGACTTATAATCCACATTTGAAAATAGGGTTACTCATAAAAGGAGCAACAAAACATATATGTGAGAATATTTTACATGTAAAAGTTGATAACACTTAATATGAATGACCCAATATGAATTATATTATTCATTCTCGTAATATGACACTAATTATCATCGGTACCGTTAGAAAAAGTAATATAATCGAGGGCATAATCCTTTACCAGACGGATATATCTGCTAGTGGTAAGATGGACAGAAGTCGACCAAATATTTTTTTATATTAACTAGTTAGTAAGAAACCTTTGCGGATTAATATACTTCATCCTTAGCTACCAATGCTTCATCCATAAGTTTTTTTATCACAGTGTTAAGTTCATAAACTAATAATGCATCTTCAATTTGTAGCCTCATGTGAGGAAATAATAATACTTATGGGCGTAACCTTGAGATATTTTTGTGAGTACCATTCTACGGATTTTTGTGTAGTGTTAAGTCTATGGAGCTATTCCGTTGTGCAGATGACTCACGATACGCCTAATAGTGCATAAGATAAAAAATTACAATCTATTTTTCTACTGCAGATGGTTACGAGTAATTATTTAAGGGCAGGTACTGAAAAATTATTTCTGTAATAAATGACAAGTCAAAAACTGTAATTTTCACGCTTCAACTGTTTAATTCCATAAAAACTAATTTTTAAATGTAATTAAAATTAAATATGAAACAAAAATACCAAAAAGAAAAATTCTATACTGTGACAGTGAACTACTTTGTCTAAAATACAAGCTTAAATTGATTACAAAATTATATTAGTTTTTAAAATTTGAGTTAATTAAACTAAAAAAAGAACAATCCATATCCGTGAAGCTATTAAATGAAATAAATAGTTTAATTATGGATTCATATACAAATAACATAGTTTTAATTATATCTAGAAACATGTTTCATTGAGTTTTCACGATTGGATTAAACTTGAACTGTTAATGCTCAATGAATATCCTTAGCTAGACCATGAGTAGATTTTCCATTGGTATGGACGCGCAGTACGCAATGCCTGTACAGTAAAAATGACACAGCATAGATACTAGACTAATTGTGTATAAAAACCATAATTACATGTTACCTTCCGTAATATTCCAAAAATCGACTCAAAAATTGCTTTCACTTTCACAAAAATATACAACTGTAGATACAGTAGTAAATATCTTATATTCAAGAGGAAAACAAATGATGGTGTTTTTATAGTATTCTTATAGTTGATATGAAAGAACTTAATATACAATAATACAAATCTTATATCCAAAAGAATAAAACCATACATCTAAATTAAGACAGCTAATAAAAATTAAAGACATAAGCAGCATTTATCATTAGTTTTAATTTGTCTCTAATTACTGTATACTCGTAATTAAAAAACGTAAAGGGAAAAGAGCCTACATGGGCTTTAATGATCTGTGGGTAGAGAATTTTATGTTTTTCTAATATATATTTAGCAGGGCGTTAATTAATTTTACAAACTTATTAACTACAAAATCAACTGAAATAGAATAAATGAAGGATATGATTTAATTAATTATTTTACTATGTGATATTTAGAAAAAATTAAGAAATCAAAGTCATGAGTGAAAATTGTTACAACAATATGGACAATGCGTGTGAGAGGGAAGGAGTGCTAAGGTATATTAGCCTTGTTATTCGGAGCATTATTGTGTAATAGGCATATATATATCTTATATATATAAAAATCTTGAGTCACGATGTATGTTGCCAATAAACTCCAAAACGACTGAACCAATTTCAATCAAATTTCACATGTATCCGTAATTTAGTCTAACTTAGAAGATAGGATAGTTATTATCTGAATTATTCGCTTATGTCGTGAATATAAACGAATAAAATGAAGAAAAGTTTTCAAAGCGCCTGCACATTATAACCTGCAATTACGAGATAGATACGTATATTAAACAGTGAAACACTATTTGAAGGCGCTAAGTTATGATGTATAATTGTCTAAACTAAATTTTTGGTTGAACTTAAAGGTTGAGTGGTAGACCACTTTGTAATAAAATACATTATGCATGTACAATACATTTTTGACATATTTTCTTGATCGTGACATCAAGGTAAAATCTACATCGGGGTTGGAAATATAATTTACTTCAACCAGAAATGCTCATACGCGGGCAAAACTTACGAAAAGCGTGCGAAGCCGCGGGAAACAGAAACGTTGATGTCGACAAAATTAACTTCCAGATACAACAATTATTACCCAGTGATTTGATGCCTTTTAAATCAATCGATACAGTTGTTGACGAAAACGAAGCCGTAAACTTTCCCACCGAATTTTTAAATTCTCTGGATTTACCAGGAATGCCACCACACAATCTGCAATTAAAAATTGGTTCACCAATTATTCTTCTCCGTAACTTAAACCCGCCTAAATTATGCAACGGTACACGTTTAGTTATCAAGAGGATCACTGGAAATATTCTTGAAGCAACAATTTTGACTGGAAAGTTGCCGCGAAATCGTCCTGTTGCCGCGAATTCCATTAATAGCGTCAGAATGTTCAATACCATTCAAAAGGCTTCAATTTCCCATTCGTTTAGCATTTGCGATGACCATAAACAAATCGCAAGGTCAAACAATATTGACTTGCGGTTTAGATTTAGAAAATACGTGTTTTTGTCATGGACAACTGTATGTGGCCTGTTCACGTGTGGGAAAGTCATCAAATTTGTTTGTATTAGCAAAAGACAGATTAACAAAGAATATTGTGCACAAATTAGTATTGAGATAATTGTCAATTTTAATAATTTAAGAAAAAAACTTTAAATCAAAACAATTGTTCAAAATCAATGTTATCTACCTCATTTATAGATTTAGATTTAAATTATTCTCAGCTTTATTAGTGAATAATAATTTAATTGTATTTAGATAATGAGTAAAATATTAATTTAATCAATAGTTACTGAGCCACAGCAACGCGTGGCCGGGTCAGCTAGTAATATATATAATAGGCATAAGAGAAAGTAGGCATATTTGGTTATTATATTATTGAATATGTAAAAGATAAATATCCTTTTTGTTGGTTGAATGCTAGGGGGTGCTAATTCAGTGACTGAGCCATGTCCATGCGCTGAATAAGCACCCCCCGCCGTGACGTCAGAGCCCGAGGGGGTGCTTATTCCAGGGGGTGCTAAAGCAGCGTCCCCATAGTGGCGTTCGGTTGATCACGCCACCCCCCACCAACCACCCCCTAGATACGAGCAGTCGCAGCTCAGTTCATAGAGAATGAACGGTGTTGTGCTGCACTACTTTCAATCTACGTAACTTTCAATCGCGTTTACCTCGGACGTGTGTGAGTGTGCAGTAAAGTTCTTCTACAAACCGATTCACTGTTCGCGATTTAAAGTGATGGATCCCCAGGCAGAAGATATTGAAGTGATACAGGTGGAAAGGCCTTATACTATTACAGCATCACCAATTTCATCGGTGACTACTGCCGATTCATCTGTAATCCATGGTTTGGTGTGTGGTTTGCCCATCTGCTGGACCGGACCAAGAAGGACGACGAAGGAAAGAAGCCATAGTGGTTCCGAACGAAAGTTTATTGATGCTGATCCTGGCTCGAAAAAGGATTCATTTTGGAAGTTCATGTCATCGTTGAAATTATCGAAAATGTTTAAATCTCTAAATAGCCACAACAGCGGCAGTGGCTCGCCATCTTTACCTGGAACAAGTGGCGTAATCGCTAGAGGTGACACCGTCTCAACTCTAAAACAGTGTTACGTTAATTCTTCTAAACGATTAGAAAATGTAACAGATAGCCAAGACGGCATGTCAGTGTTATCCTTGGATGAAGAGGGGAACTTTTGTTATGTAACATTACCTTACCAACAAAACATTTTAAAATCATGTGATACCCAAAATGTAAACTTAGCGTCAACTTCTAAGTGTTAATATATACCAACATCAATGCATGTACTGTATTAAATGTTTCATTCAATATAAAACCAGAAACAAATATAACCAAAAACAAATGTGAGTTTAAAAACAATACCTCACTATTTTGGCTTTTCTTGACGAATTAGTATAAAACGATCGTTAAAATACACTGTATTTGAAAGATAACATGTTATTATACTAAACAAAGAATAAGGTTATATTAGTACCAATTAGATTTAAACATGTGCGAGATCCTGATTGTAATTCAAATTTTTGTAGATATCCAGGGATTTAAATAATAGAGATTGAATTGTCTAAAATAAAATATAGAACATTTGTTTTTATACCTACTAAAAATACCAACATACGAATTATATACAAGTTTATTATTTAAAATGATATTTCGAATTACATTAATACAGCTCAGATTTTGGTAAACTTTCAAATTTACTAAGAATCGTTTTCAAACTACTCAAGTGAAAACTGGATTATAATAGGCTATAACATTTAGGCTTAAAATTTTGAAATATTATATTGATATTAATTTATTTTATAAGTAAAAAGTAGAGACAAGATTAATGCAATGTAAAGTAAAAGTACAAGATTTTCAAGATGAAATAACCTTTATTGTTGGTGCAAGTTATAAATACAAATTCTCAATGAGGAATATATTGTGATATGAAAACAATTACACCCTTTTCCACCCTTTTGTCTGATTTCAGATTAACACACAGTTTTACCTTAAACTGATTTCCTGCTCTCATTTAATAGGAGCTATAATCTCACGAACTATAAACCTATAAAGTTTATTTACTCTTGGCATGCTTTCCAATGAGTTATAATTACATTGCAAAAGTGAGGGCAATTGTGGTGTTGTAAGTATGATGTATGTGATTAAGTGAAGAATCTCATTATCATAGTAAACGATGTTAATTCACAACTCACCAAATGTTTAAAATATAGACAGGAAACCCTGGAAATGATTTCTAATAGTGCGTATACAAATAATCAAGCATGTTTGGTTATTTAGCTTATCATCCACTTTTTTTTGTAAGAGGAGTAATATAATATTAAAAAAATTACACTGCTATAGTTTGTAACATTATTGTAGTTAAATAAAATGGTTTTAGAAGAATTATTCTCTTAAGACTTGTACACAAATATCCTTATTTTATCTACATACATAAGTTTTTATCTGAAACAAGGTAAAACTACATGTATAAAATAGAATAATGGTTTACTTGTATTCTTTCGTTTACAATATTAAAATTATCCCAGATGCTTTTGGGGGTTTACTTTTAATTCTCAGATTAATATTCTTTAGCCATAATAAAATAAAATACTTACATAAAAGCTTTTAAAGAAATTTTATGGAGTATATAACGTCCTTTTAGAACATCATAATTAGTAATTATTGAATATTATTGTATTAATTTTAATAGAATATTATAACGAACACTGAATAATTTGGTTATAAATGCAAAACTCACAACTACTTGATTATCTAGTGAGAAACTCGTGGAAGCCGTTGTAGACCGAGAGACCACGTTGCCAGTGTGGTGCGTACTGGCGAAGAATAAGAATACGAAACGTGTAATAAAATCATTATTTTAAGTTGAAAGTAGTTAATTGGTTTGTAAAGCACGAGGTGAAGAGCGTGAATGTTTGACTCCGGCTCACGTTTTCGGAGGGTGGTGACAAGTAGGGAGACTGTAGCCTGCCACCCCCAGATATATAACAGATGGGGACTCAGACGCGGCTCCAGTGCGTCTATTGGACTGTAACTCTGTCCCTAGGTCAGGGCTGTAAGGCCCCTCACGTGTTTATCTCGTAGCTTTCAGTGTGTAATCAGTAAAACCTAAGTGTGACCCTATCAGTGGCGTGTATCTGTGTAGTCAGTTCTCTGTGAACACTAAAGCGATGAATTCTAAAGATGAAATTGAAATGAGAGAGTTGAATCCACCGATTCTCTTTGTCTCGATGCCCTCTCCGTTGGTTTCTCCGAGTTCTAGCTCCTCCTCCTCCAGCGAACTCCGCGGAATCCGACTCTTCAGAGCCGCCTCCAGGAGGGTAGCGAGGAAGAAGCCGAAGTTCGAGGACGACTTTACCGACTACGGACCCTCCACTACCAGCTCCTCCGACGGTCAGAGTGACTCCGGATCCGGGAAGACGTCTCCTGATAACGATTCACGCTCCAAGAACACCGACTCCACTCTCCGGAAAGTCTTCAAAGCCTTGAAACTCTCGAGTCAAAAATCTGCGGACCGCCGCAGCAGCGACACCAAAAGCGATAGCTCCTCTTCCTCGTCGTCTTCAAACTCCAAGAAAAAGTCCACCAACGGCAACACCAAGAAGATTCTCCGGCAACCCACCACCTACACTTACGTCAAGGGAACGTCTGGACTTCCGATCCCCAGACCTCGGTCCGCCAACAGTTCTCCTCCAGCCTGCGGTCAATGTTACGTCACTGGATACTAATTGTAATAGTAAATACGAGGTACTTCTAGAGTGCTGCATGGAAAGAATACGCTTTAAAAGTAGAGTAGTTTAGCGATGTATTTAATTTTTAGTATATTGTTATTCTCACGATTAATACAGTTTTATAAAGTTGCATATACTCAGTTACATTGAAACATGTTTCCTATGGCTTAAATCAAATAATATTACCTATGAAGTGTAGGTATACAAATCGGTATATAGGAGAGACAAAATGAAATGTAGGGTAAAGTAGTTAGAGATTTGCAATTTTTATACAAACATAGTCTTTAATTTTTTTAATTACTAACACATTATATCATGTGCCTTTCAATTTTTTTATTAAAAAATAACTGTATGTCTGCTCAGTATAACATTATACGTAAATAATTTAACTTTCAAGTACAACTTTGTCAATATTTATTTACTGGAATTTAAAAAACATTTTATACAGCTATGCATGTAAATATTTAACAAAAAACGCAGCATGTTGTTTAGAAAATATATATTTAAAAAAGTAAACACTTGAGTTTCAAATAAAAAACTAAATATTTTGTCGAAATTAAATCGTTATACAAACAAATAACAATACGTTTTTGGTATGGACCAATAATGCACAACTTACGCATATTATTCATTATAAACCACTTTTAATACTATTAACTATACATATATTTAAAAATATTTCATAATTAGCTGACACTTAAAAGTTATGTTTATTCGCCAATCAAGAAAACAGTTCGAAGTAAATTTGCAGCAATACTAAATCTGATTTTAGTAACATTATAAAAATAATGATGCGTATTCAATAAATAGGGTATAGTTTGTCAAGTTGGATTGTTTTCTGATTATGAGTAAGATAAAGTTATTTTATTGGTGTAATAAATGTTTTCTCTATGTCTTCGCAATAATTTAATGTCTTTTAAATGCTGCAATAAGTTTGTTATTAACATCTTATTTCACTTGTATAAATGTTTGAACTGGAAACAGTTAAACTCTTTAGAAGATTTTATTTGATCTTTAAAAATACTGTATATAATTACTTTATGTAATCAATAAGTATATGTCATTGTCTAGATGAAAGAATGTATTTTATATATTTGAAAGTTGTACTGCGCAATGTATCCATTGTGATGTATTTTTGTTAATAAATGTTCTGTATAATAAAAAGTGTTTTTAATAAAACTTGCCTTTTCACACATACGCAAACTTAAGTCAGACGGCTGGTTGTTGAGTTCCCGCTGACCATGTTATGAATATCATCTGAGTTTTCCGGACAGACGCGTTGATACATTGGAAACCCAATTCAAATCTTGAGATATCTAGACCTCATTGTGTCTTCAGTCTTCAGAAGGTAGAACTCCAATGTCCCAAGACTTTTATTTTGTTAAGAATGTTTGACTAAGTTGATTCGGAGAATTTAAGTGGTTGAGGGTTTATTGTTTATTTAACTAAAACATCAATCTATTATCTTATTAAATACTGCATAGCAGGATCTGTCTCTTGTTATGACTTTCAAATCACTAAAAATAGTCGTGCAGGACACAGACGAATGGATTGAAGGTCTGGAACACTCAGAGGTCACCCATCCAGGGAGTATATCAACGCTCGTTGTTGCTTGACTCTGTCATCTTGCGATAGATGTCATCATGGAATCTAGTCACGGTAGGTCTGGAACACTCAGAGGTCACCCATCCAGGGAGTATATCAACGCTCGTTGTTGCTTGACTCTGTCATCTTGCGATAGATGTCATCATGGAATCTAGTCACGGTAGGTCTGATAGGTTTCCTGACTAAGAAGAATTTAGTGAGTAAATTTTAAAACACGCTTATCAACCATAAAACTTTTATTTAAATAAAATAAAATAACATTGGAGAACAATAAAACAAAAGTAAATTAACAAGTTCTTGACAGTGGATAAAGGACTACTTTGCCTTATATGAGTATGAATAAATTATATGGTGTCCACGGATATGATAACAGAAATACGTTATATATATATATATATATATATATATATATATATATATATATATATACACACACACACACACACATATATATATATATATATATATACATATTACATGAAAAAACACAGTATTACTTATCTTAATTGAGAATATGAAAATTTAAAACATATCTTTGTGGACAAGAAATGAAACATGAACTACAACCTGCTTTGTCAACATGAATATAAATACAATTCTTAATGAAATAGCATTTCAATCCATTCATGAAGCTTAATTTAGATTGAAACTAACAAGATAGTATTAAGCAAGTAACACTTTGTTGTTCTCGTTGTTTTTTCACTTGGGAAAAAATGCCAAGGAAATTTTTAATTGCACTTGGTCCTAAAAAGTATTAGCGCTGTTTCCGGAGCAACAGGATAATCAGAACGGGTAAGGCAGGGGGAGAGGAGTAAGGGATTTCTCCTACAGAGATCCCTTGTTGTTTTGAACATGAGGATGGATAACGAGTGCTATCTTAACCAATGTTATCTTGGAAGAAGATGAGGTTAGATCTGTTCCAGCCTCTTCTAGTCAACCCGGGCACGAGATGCTACTACTTCACGACCATATTAGGTGTGCAAAATCACTAGGGGGGCCCAATGCACTACAATATTCATCCTAGATAGTACACTAGACAATCTATCAACCCTTTTAATCTAATATCTTGACATTTGCGGTTAGTGAAGTGGCGCTCTCGGACATCAAGGAGTTACTGATGTAAGTGATATAGCTTTGCTTCACTATAAATTCAACTCGAAGATAAAACAACCAGCCAGAAGTAAACCTTTCTAGGGGGTAGAAAGACACACTTCAGTAGATGACAAAAAAATTGAAAAAAATGTAATACTTAATAAGAACGTCACCTTATCTGCTGGTCATGACAAAGTTTTATTGAAATTAGAACAGGGAGAGTAACAGAAGGTGAGCCGGTTCAATACCTATATCTCCCCGGCTCATGTGTGTTTTATATAGTGTATGTGTGTGTGGTTTATTGGCTGCAGAGGCCGACACTTTTCAGGAAGGCGCACATATCCCATCTGAAGCCTTGCCGGAGTCATCCGTGATTTCTCTTTAGTCTGTGCGGGAGGGTTTTAGGTCCAGAGGCCTGATCACCTCTGCTCTTTCTTCCTGATCAAGGTTCCTGTTTTCTTCTTTGTACCCACGCAACTCTTGGAGGGATTTCTTGCCTCCAACTGGATTTTCTTGGTTTTCCCTTCTGCAGACTTCAGGGTTTCCGGTTTATAATTCTACAACCATTGGGGGGGAGAGGCATTTCGTTTGGTTCTTCATTTTGAAGAAATTAACAGAGGGGAGTTCCTCCTTTTGGGGGGGGGAGTCTGAGCCGGTTCAATACCTATATCTCCCCGGCTCATGTGTGTTTTATATAGTGTATGTGTGTGTGTGGTTTATTGGCTGCAGAGGCCACTGACCATTTGAAGGCGTTTGGCCTTTCCGGTAGAGTGGCGTCAAGACTCCGAGCCGTGGTGTACAAGTTAGGAGTAGCTCCAGTTTAATATTTTGTTTAATTAAGTGTTTGTTAGTTTTGCTGAGCTGTTTTCCTTCTGACATGTGCGGCTAAGTTTACGGCCCCTCACTGATGAGGTCCAGGAGATGAGTTGATTTTCTGCTGTCATCTCTCCATCATGCGTGGTCGCAGAGAACCTTCGCTTTTGCGCTCTGCTGAAGGACGGCCACCATGATGGACATTTCTACTAGTCAACATCTGTGATACCCTGCTCATATTCTTTATTTATTTGTTATTGTTATTGTTGCCATTTATATAGTTTATATTTTGTTATTTAATTTTAAGTTAGTTTTAGATATTATTTAGTTATTTCTTGGATTTCATTAGGAGCCCGCCCTTAGCCGAAGGATACCGGGTGGAATTGGCATTTCTTGTTTCAAATTATGGCGTTTCTAATTTTTGTATGCAGGTGCACCTGACAAGGATTGTTTGAGGTATACTACTGCAGGCACTTTTTATTTTTTTATTTTTTTTTATTTATAGTATATATATATATATATATATATATATATTTATTTTGACTGGATAGGCCTATGCTGTGTCTTAGTAAATGAACCTGAGTATACTGACCACGGTGTTCTTTTTTACCTAGTTTTGTTTTGATCCGGCATCCCGTTCGCCACCATGGGCGCGCGCTTCCCTGATGGTTTGCTGTGGGTGTGCGAGCGGCGATGTACGGTTTCAAAGGACACAATGTAATGAGAAAAAAAAACATAGGATCCACCAAAAAAGAAGTATTATGGAGACTTTAAATTTGAGTTAAACATTTTTCATGGAAAAAAGAGTTAATTTATATTGTATTAGCAGTTACCGATGGCTTTGTGCACAATTTAGTAGGCGTTGCACGTATATAAACACTTCTGGTTCGAGTGAATTATATTTACGACGCTAATGTCGAGTTTGCCTTCTTCCCACGATCAAGAAAATATGTCAAAAAGTTTATATTTGTCTCTTTTAAATTACTTTGTTAGATAGTAACAATGTCTTTTAGATCTAATAGTCAATATTTGATAAAAATCTACAGTTAAAAGTACAGTAACAATGACACTACGCGTTTTTTTCCTTATAAACTAAACATATTGTTAATATCTTCGAACATTTAGAGCTGGAATTAGTTAATTAGTTCAAAAGGACTGTCCAGCGGACCTTCACCTGGCATAGTTCTTGCCGACTGCTTCAAAGGGATTCTTCGGTGTTTATTTATGAACATCTTATGCATTTTGTAAGATAGATGAGTACTTACGAAATCGCTGAAATTTAAAACGGCGTCAATAATATTTTTACTGAACAATATTTACCCAGCAGAATTTATTAGATGATATGTGCTCATCTAATTAATATTTGACAACTTTAGAACCCAAGATGGGATTTTTCGCCACTTGAAGACCAGTGTGGTGTAGCCCGGAAAGATTTTCGAAATGAATGGGCCTAGATTCATCCTAGGGACCGTAAGAAATGATGTAAAATTTCAGTAAAATCGGTTGAATGGATCCTCCATTTATCTCCTAAAAATGTAAGTAGATAACAAATATGTTTACTCACTTACAGATCCCATTTTTCAACGAGTTAAAGCAATTATTTCTTTCCAAATCATAAATTGCGAGATGGTCGGAGTGATTTGGGAAAAGAAATCAATTTGGAGCTAAGAAACAGTTGGATAAAAAAATATTTAACTTTACAGAATCCCGACCGAAAGTGTGTGTTTGGTAAACGGCCATCAGCAGTAACATATATGTTTTAGTTCTTTATTTCTTCTATTAATATTTAGTTCCCTTTTGGATAATATACAACTTGCTCTACCTTGCAGACAACATCAATTTCTGATTTATTGCAGATGTGTTCCGGAAATGGTCATTTCCAACTGGCGCTATCTTATATACTATGGGTTATAGAGACTTTTAACTATGAAATTGCAGTTTTGGAGAATTGTCTTTTGATTTCAGAAAACGTGTTCTAATGTAATAAAAATCGAAGCAAATCTTAAAGCAGTTAAACGTCTTGGCAGTTATAATACTTCTTAATAAAACAGAGTTTCACATTGATAGAACGGAACTGTCGTCTGCATTATATAGGACTTCTACAACAAAAGTGGCTATTGAAGATATAGAACATGGTTTGACAGCTATTCTTATTGCCCATTCTAACACAACGTGAGTATCAATAAAGGAGCTAACATAGAATTAAGAATTAGACAAAGAGCTAAAAATCTCTTAAGATAAAAATATAGTAACTAAATTCACAGAGCAGGCACAAACTCTTTTGCTATCTGATTTTTGGTCTCTCACTGGAAGTTTTGCTCATTGCCATTATTCAGGTGGTTGATAAAATGATCTTCTGTCTTTTTTTGTTTTACCTCTCAATTAAGACGGGAAGGGGGAAGCACTTCATTATGGCCAGGTTAGCCGTAAGCTGTTATAACACTTAGTGAGGCCCTCCAACTCCAGCATCATCCTCCGCATTGGCCTGTTCAGGTGGTTGATAAAATGATCTTCTGTCTTTTTTCGTTTTACTACCTGTCCTCTTCCAAAATATATCCCAAGAACAAATTGAGATATATATACACACACACAACAACACAATGCAACGCAATGTGCAATGTGTTGCCTGTGTTGTGTTTGAGATTCTACACAGGCAACATGACATTTTGCATGCAACTTCAGCAAAGCTTGTTTTGCAACACATGGTCTGGCGTACTTCTTTATACATTGTACATTTACGTGAAATAGTGTAAGACAAGCTAAGGCTGTTCGCTTGGACAGACGAGTTGATCATTACGTGATGGCGGGACATACCGAGACACGCGTAGGTTAACGGTGAGCAGTGTGGGTTAGCTTATATTATGCAAGTTCAGTGAGGTTTACCATTGCCTTGACAACCCAGCAGTGAAGTCACTTTCAATAACACTCGTCATAACTGCACTCACGTTTTTCTCGATTTGATGCAATCCAAACATAATCAAATTAATGTGTTCAAACATTATTTAACGTACTAAAAAGCATAAAATAATATATCCTTCTATGAGATTAATAATCTCTTTACGTGTTTACTACAAATTTCTAGCCGTGAGCTTAAAGGATGAAAAAAAAATACTTGTGTTAAAATTATGTGAAATGAAATCCAACAAACAATCTTGTAAAACTAAAATCATGCAATGTAAAAATATGTGAATCATCCAGATTATTATCCTGAGAACGGAACTTTATATTATTAATGCTAGAAATAATTTTCTTCCCTCAGTTTTTCGGGATGGAATCTTAGTTGGATTAAACATCGTGTATATTTCATGGAGCAGTAGCACAGTATACAGTGAGGAGGTAACGAATTCTCAATGACTTTAATCCTCAGAGATGGTGGTGTGGGAGATTTTAATTTTAAATAAAGTTTCAGCTAATGTTTTATTAGACTCTGTTAAACATGACAACAAACAAGAATTCAGAATAGGTGAAGGTTTACTGCCTGCCTGGATTATATAAATTACCCACGTAAATTTAAAACGATAACAAAGCTATTGAATTGAGTCATTAAACGTCAGATACAATTACCTAGACATTTTCATCCGGATTCTTGATTACGGGACAGAAGAAGAATAATAGTTTACATATGAGAAAATTAAAGTTATTGATTTTTATTGTGATTAAACGCAACGCTAACTTTTAACTGAAGTAATTAATAAAAGCACATTGGATACGATTTATAGGCCGTTGGATTTTACACCGTTGTGTAAATAAAATAGAATTTAGTAAAAACATAGCCCAATCTTAAAATTTAATAATGTTGTCATAAGGGGCAGCCGTCTTTCATAAAAACAATAATCGCAATGGGTTTGGTAGTTTTGGAAAAGTCAAAGCGGTGAGGGGTAGCACTCCATTATGGTCAGGTTAGCCGTAGGCTGTCTATAACACTTATAGTGAGTCCCTCTTACTCCAACAGTCATCCTTCACATTAGACTAGACCTATCGATCTACCATTGAACACTATAGTTGAATTAAAGACAGAAGGGTATTGAGACCCGGCAGCGATGGCCGAGGTTCGGGGCTCTTCGGGACCGGTCGGCTACAGTGTTGCCAAAGTTGTTCTGTCTGACTCGATCATCCACAGCGTTCACATCAACCGCTTCCAGGTAGGGGTGGTTCGCAGCGGTAACATGTGGACACATTTATCGAAGCGATAAAATAATAGCGTTCGTTGTTTTGAGAATTGTTATTTTATAAGTAATTGAGTCAGAAATCAAAACCTTGTAAAGGATTTTTACTGAAACCACGAGTGTATTATTGAAAATATATACATAGGCCTAATAATAATAATTTGAATATGGTACATTTTACTGTTATTAATAGTTACCTTTAAAAACACCAAGGTGTATAGTGAAAAGAACTAAAATTATATATTCGTTAAGTAAATGCAAGTCTGCTAAGTTATAATTATTTACGCAGTCTTATCAGTCTTAGCAAATCCATTGAAATGACCACTGTGCCGCGGTCAAAAATCAACTTAAAACAAATAAAGATACTGTAGTTTGAACCTGATAAAGCTCGTTAAGGATAGTATTTAACCAATAAAAGGTATCCTGTTAAAAAACCGATAAAAAGGATAATAATTGTTAATTGTTGAGTCTAAACTTAAATTGCTAGGGTGACCAAAATGCAAAATTTGCGACTAGGGCGTCAATCCGACTATGATATGAAATTTCCTTCAACTATGAGTCTTCCATCAACCCTTCATTTTTTCCAAGCATCTAGGATTATATTCTTTGTGTGGTCTACTACCTTCTTCTAATTCAGACTCTGTTACACGTTCCAAACCCCTCTTTCGTCAACTGTAATATTTCAGTTATGTTAAATTTACTGTTGCTTCTTGCAACATATTCCTTTACTTGAGCCCAGATTAATTCTATAGGATTGAAGTGACAGTGGTATGGTGGCAGACGAAGTACTCGGTGACCATGTTTTCTTCGCAATTTCGTCGACTTCATATTTTGTCTGAGGTTTGTTTCTTTGAATAAGTTCTAACAATTCGACTTTTAACATCGCCTTTTCATACTGTATGTCATGATTATTTAACCACTCTATTATTTCATCCTTTCTAGAACTGCTGTTAGGTGGTTTGTCAACTACTTTTGAGTGGTACTTTGCATTGTCCATTACAATGAGCGAGGGCCTCATTAGGTTTGGAAGTAAAGCATCTTGAAACCATTTTTGAAAATACTTTGTGGTTCATCTCTTCGTGATACTCGTTGGTTTTCTTTGATGTAAAAAGTAATGCACAGTTAGGAATAAATCCAGCAGAGCTGCCAGCATGCAAAACAATTATCCTCCCCCCTTTTTCCAACGGGAACAGGAAACGTACCTTCAACAGAATCATCAGTACATCCAATTTTTTTACAGTGCCTAGAATTTACCCAAGTTTTATCAAGCCAAACTATTTTCTCAAAATTTAAATCTTTTATTTCTCTAAGAAATCTGCACCTCCAAGCAATGATGTCTCCTCTTTCCATTAATATTTTACGGCTGTCAAATTTCTTGTGTTTGAAACCCAATCTCTTCAATATAATGGCAACAGATGATTTGCTTCCACGAAAAAAGATCTGCTTCTGCAAGACTTACTTGTAGCTTCCTTACTGTGGGATACTCTCTTCTTACGAAGAATCCGTAGACATGGCGGCGGATGGCATCTTTTTGAAAGGCGTCCAGCTCCGTCACAGGCTTAAACCTCGAATATTTCTTATCGGGAGTGTTCAGTTTCAAGCCACTCTGTTTTCACTTTGTATTTTCTCCTTTCCAATTCCCACAACTGTATTTTTTCCTATCTCCAAAGCCGCAGCAGTTCTTTCGATAACTTTTTCTACTGGAAGTATCGGTCCTTTGTTAATTTTCTCTCGCTGGAAGTAGTCTCTCACTCGACAAACCAACTCCCGGGATTGGCCTCGCAATGGAACGCCTTTTTTCTCCAACCTTGGTGTAAGACACACTTATCACACGAGTGCGGGGCCTACTGCGTTTTTTTATCACTGTTTCAGTGCACTGAGACATGGTACGGAATTAACAGTAATTAAATAATGTCTGTCACAAAAATGTAACACTAGAAAGTACGTGCGTACACTTGTCTTTCAAATAAGGTTTAGTCTTGAAAAAGACTGTTTACACACTTGGCCACGAAACACACAAAAGCGCAATAATACCACACGAAAAAACATACATAACCAACAACCAATGACGTAATGAAGCACGTTTGCTACTGCGCATCACCCAGCTGATACTTACCGGATGACAGCTACAACAGACGTGACAACGCTGCCTCCGTCGAAAAGGAAAGTGCTCGGCTGTGATTGGTGGAGCGGTAGGGCGAGCCTTCGTGTGAGACAGTTCGGCTGTCTTCGGTCGAGCTCGTCCCAATACCCTTCTGTCTTTAATTCAACTATAGTATCTCGGCATTTGCAGTTAGTGATATGGCGCTTCCATTGGGTTACCCAGATTTAAGAGGCACGTTGGTTTTGCTGTACTCATTGTAGGTTCAATTGGTATAAACCAGCCTGAGTGAATCCATTTAGGGGAGAACCAAAGATACGTAGAAACCGATTGATTGGTATCGTCCTCTCTTTTTAAATTGTTTTAAAAAGTAAATGCAAGATCCATCTTGAGAAAAACTGCCTCATGTTATTTGCTTTAGTGAAACTCCTGTTTACATTAAGACTTTGTTGTTTATATTGCACTGTTATCAAGTTTTGAGCTCTTTTTAAAGTTCTAAGCCTGGGGGTAAAAATAAAATAGTTCAAACATGTATAATAGTACAACTTATAAACATACAAGCCTTTGTATATCAAATTAAAAAGTATACAGCAAGAATAATTAGGTTTCAGATAGTATTATTAGTATTAGTATTAATATTAGTATTATTAGTACAGATAGTATATTAAATTGCAGCAAATTGTCACAAAATGTCGTAACTAGTTAAATATTATTAAACATCTTAATAACCTCACTAATTACATTCTAAAGAACAGAAGATTACAAAAGGCCACGTATTTTTCACTAATGAAGAGTACTAACTACATTATTATTTTAGTAAATCAAATTTTTAGTCATTCATAATATTTCCTTACCAATTTTCAGCATAATATACGTACCATGATTTACTCAAAATAAATACGTTTTGAAAATTTGTTTAAGTCAGTGGTTTTCAAACTTTTTATTTCCAGCCCCTCCTTGCATAATCCAGCTGGTGCCGGGCCCCAGTCGCTTTCGAAACTGTAAAGTCAACTTTTATTTGCTTAGTTTTACACATTTTATGCATACTGAATTAGAGCCTAATGGGAAAATAGGTTTAATCGTAATCAAACAAAAAATTATATACAAAACAATTATAATTTATTATTTATTTATCATAGTTCCTACATTACACAATTTTTATTTATAACTCAGAGTAATAATAATATAAGGAGTTTCAATGTGAAGGATGTGCTTGTTTTGTCTTTGCTCATAGTTTGTTGTTCTGTTGCGAAACGCGTTGTCAGTTTTGATTTCCTAGGTTAAATCCTGTCTTGAGCTATATCTACTCTTCATGGTAGCTAGAGGAGAAAAACCAATTCACAAGAATAAGTGGTGGCGAATGTGTGAGTATTTTCAATGCCTTTTCCCTCAAAATTGGTTGTTCCTTTTTACACCAATCCAGAAGGATGTGAGAGAAGCTTCTTTAAATTTACTTTCAAGCTCGGTATCACCCTGGAGGACACCATGCCTAACCATCCAAGTCTTCATCAAAAGATTTCTAAGTGTTTAAGAAAACATTTTTGTTTTATTTGTTGGAATAGTTTTGAGATCAATTTCTTCAATCATAATTTTAAGATTATGAAATAGCTCTATATTATCACTTTTCAGACCCCTCTCGTATAAAATTATATTCTTTACAAAGCTGTCCACCTTTTCAGAAAATCTTCACGACCACTTTTAAAATTTCACCAAGTTCCGGGGTCATACCTTTTGCTGCTTAAGCCTCTCTATGAATTATGCAGTGTGTCCATCTAGTTTATGGAGCTACCTTTTTGATCAACCTTCGAAGTCCAGTATACTTTCCTGACATAGCCTTTCCTCCATCTGTGTAAATTCATGCACATTTGATCCAAGATTTGTCATTATCCTGCAAAAAAGTATACATCATTCGGAAAATGGTTTCACTTGTATCAGCTGAAAACGTCTCCCAAAAAGCAACTATTCCCGCATCGCATCACCATAGACGAATCTTATATAATATATTAAATAAGCAATTCTATGAAGATCGTTAGCTTCTTTAACTTGAATGGCAAAATGAGAATTGTTCACCTTTTCCATCAATTGCGCGTGAAGATCTTCCGAAATGTCAGCTATACGTCTTGATACCGTATAATTTGAGATTGGTATGGCCTTTAACTCTTGACCCATGGATTCTCCAAACATATTTGAAACCATATCAATTGCTGCTGGTAATACCAAGTCTTCTCCAATAGTGTGCGGTTATTTCTTTTCAGCGATTCTCTGATAAATCTGATAAGATGACAACAAAGCTTTGAATATACATCTGCAATGTTGGAAAGAAACATTTTTGCATTAACACTATTAAGTTTTTGTTCAAAAACTCTCTAGATTTGTTTGCGATATTTACATGTTTAGTGTCAAGATGTATTTTTAGTTTGTTAGGTCTCATGCTGGCAGAGGCCAGGACGGCTGGACAGATTACACACTATGGCTGTTCTTGGTCATTTATGATTGTTTTTGTAAAACCTAGTGACAAATAACTGTCGTCATACTTGTGAACTTTGGCTACGACTGGTCCTCTTGGACTTGCAGAACGAGTGGTTACACTTGCCGTGTCGCCCGGGTCCTCATTTGACCTTAACTGTCACTGACGCTACTACTCGTACTTGCCTTTACTGATGCGTTTCCACATACACAAGTTGTTACAGTTACAAGGCATCTTTTTATTTCGATGTAAATATATACACTTACGAAAACCAAAGTATTTATGAAAAATAACCACAAAACATGGAGATGCCCTACGCTCATAACATGGAACTGCACTAGATGAGGCGCATTTGTGGTAGAGATAGGAGTGGTGGAAAAAGTCCGGGGCTGATCGGTCACGGTCGTACTTCACGAGTCATTGAGAAACAACAATAACCAGGTTCTACCGCGAGTTATATGCAGGCTGTACTGAAAATATGTCGGTGTAAACTCACAGTATTTTACTGCCGATAAATAAAGAAGAAGAAAATATTTGGCACTATTACGACAATGATAAAAAATATACGTGCACTTTTTGTAATTTTAAAAATAATAAGTTAGCTTATTATTTAGTCAGTAAATTAAAATAATTTTTCAAGCAAGCATTGTCCCCCCTGAACCTTCATTGCGCCCCCCTTGGGGGTCGCGCCCCACATTTTGAGAACCTCTGGTTTAAGTCGTTGATGTCAAAAAAATGCCAAATGAAGGTAATATCTAAATAGGGTGTATGAATGTAAAAGGAGGCTTAAATTGTCAGTGACCAAGCTCCGTGGAAAATAAAATTAATAAAATACAATATTTTCTTTTTTGAAACAATACATCATAAGAATAGCTCTCTCGAGGGTAAACTTAATCAGTAAATTAACTAAGTGGCATATGAATGCTGTACAGTTTAATAGCAGTTAGAGTTTATAATTTATTGATCGTTAATAAGAACAATAAATAGTATTAAGCTGAACAAATGGCTATTACAATTATAAAGGAATTTAACGCCTTTAACCTTAAAATCATTAAGATAAATTGTTCATTCAATCGTTCTATATTTTCGAAACATGAATCACTAAGTGAAATAATTTTATTATAATATGTCTGTAAAAACAAAATATGAGCATTCTTTGTATATTTAATAAATCAGAATCTTTGGAATTCCTATTTTACACACTTCATTTTTTAGTATTTATGTATATTTCTATAGCATTTATAATATTGATGTTTTAATACATTTTGTCCTTTTCTAGCTTTTAAGAATATTGCAAGCATCAATCACTTTGATTTGATTTAATTTCCAAGTTCAATATATTATTCTTCTGTTCTAAATCTTTCAATTTTCATCATCCTCAATGAACAGCAGCCATTATTTTAATATAAGAGACCATGAACAGGATACACGTATTCAATGCTAAAGGATCAGGTTGTTAAGCTTTGTATGAAATGTTGATAAGAAATCGTTATCTTTCACCGTCCATACACATCTGAAAACAAAACAATGTTCTACATCAACTGTTCTCATAACAACTGTTCTATTTTGTTCTTGTGAAATTATAAAGAGTGGAAAACCTACATTATCCTTAATTCCTTAATTATTATCCAGGCAATGCTTTATAGGACATTAATTAGAAACACGAGTTTTTCTTGCAATGGCATCTCTCTTACCTCTGTATATTTTCTATTCCAGCCCCTTATCCTTCTGAACATGTTATTCCGTTATAACGTTATTCCACAAACATCTCAATAGCCTTTTCTTGTCTGTTTGAGCAAATGTAATAGTAGGCTATAATCCACTTTACTTATAATAAAAGTATATTAATCAGAATCGTTTTCCATAATCTCAATATAAGTGAATGTGTAATAAAAAAATAAAATAAAATGTAGTATTGATAAAAACCGTTTTTACCACACGGAAATAAATTGTCAATGATGTATTGTCTCTTGAGAATGAGTTGTACCGTTAGTAAAGATATTCTAATAAAACCTAAAAATGTATTAACAATAAAAAATATAAATGTAACCCAAAAATTTTGATTTCATTATTTTGGAGTTGTAAACAATAGGAAACACGTTCAATTTAGTGATTTCAGTTGCGGGCACAAGAATTGATCAACTGACTGACACCATTTAAATTTAATTAGAGTAGAATCTACAGTTTCAGAGGCAGTCAGCTGTAATAAATGTCAATCAGATGAAACTCTTATTTATGTGATCTCTACAAGATAAAATCAAGTGATTGACATTAAAAGGAGAGATGTCCGATTCTTCAATATTTTTCAACATCGTTCGTAGTCTGTTTGATTAGAGTAGTGCTTTAAAACACTGATACCGAAGGATCTCAAGCTTTAGTTATATTTGTAGACAATTTGCTTAGGACGGTTGTTAAAAGATAAAATAAATCTAAAGGTTTATTCATTGTTAATGTATTGGTTTAACGCATGATTCCAGTCAACTATAAAGTTATTTTTCAATTCAAAGATTACAAGAGAAAATTCCTTCAACTCCTATAGTATTATTGCTACAGATTAAATATCGGAAATGTGTTGAACAAAAGATATCTGAGTTAGAATCATCCAAGCCAACAGTTGATAGTTGCGCTCTCCTCTCGTAAAATTCTGTAAATGTGGTCCATAAATGACTCTTACATTTTTATGTGATACATAATATATACTATTACACTGGATGTTGTTCGTTCGTCTCCAGCAGTGCCCAAATTCTTCACTGAATTTGAAAGCATTCGTTCTTATATGCTTTTGAATTTTTTATGCCACTAAAGGCCATGTCACATTACGATCCGTCCCATTCTTAATGTGATGAGATGCTGTACATTAAAACAAAATGGGTAACTCCATAGCAACATCTCGTCACATAGCGTCATTTCATTGAATTGAGAGATACTCTTATATGGTAGGTATCTCCCTCCCCAAAATTCGGCTCCTACTCTCTATATTCTTTCCCCACCTTAAATTTAAAATTGAAAGTAGCAAAACGGAGTTTAAAAGGTTGATGTTTATTGATGTAGTTGACGCATCTTTTCAATATCATTGTCGATAAAGTAATTAAGTAATTTTTAACGTCCTATAATTTTCTATATTTTTAATTTAACTAATTTTATTGGAATTTTTATTACTCTAATAAACTTTTAAACCTAATATTTACCATAGTTTTTAGATTGAGATAAATAAATTATGTAACATTACAAGAACGTAGCCGAGAAAAATGGGGGAGGGGTTAAGAAGACCGATGTTATCCCGTAGTGGACAGAAATTAAGGCAAGTATAGTGAACCGCCCATTCCTAATTTTGTTCCTTAACTTTTTTTCAAGAACTTTTTCTTGAGCCATTTTAATGTTAAGAACGATCTTTCAGCAGTTCCTGTCAGTGATACTAAATTATTTAAATAATAATTGTTTGCTAAAAATTAATTGAAAATATTGAACATGTGGGGGGAGTTGTCCGGACCCCTTACACCTTCGGTAGTTACGTGCTTACCACATTAGCTTCAAGAGCTGCTCATGTTGAGATAAGTATGAAACAGAAATGGTGACTGATTGAATACGTCTTATTCTGTTTTTAACAACGATTCTGTTTGGTAAAGTTAACTGCTTTAAAATTAATTTACTTTATTAAGAACTTTCTTTATTTAAGATTTAACGTTATTTTCAGTGGTGTTTGATTTAATTAAAATTTTTACCTAGTTCATGAGAAGATATTAGTTCGTTTATTTTATGTTTGGAATTGTATATTCCAATTAATTTCACCCACAAAAATTAAATTTTATTTTAGTAACTTCCAGTTTTACATTATGTTTTAGGCTATATACTATTAATCTTTGTTATGTGAACATTGAACATTTTAAAATGAACATTGGATGCTTTTAACTCTTAACAATAAAGTAACAATTTATTTAGTAATTATTATATATTGGTATAATTCATTGTACTCTTCAAAATAGTTAGAATAACATAAAACATACTTTTGGCTGAAAGCAATAACCGAGAAACCAAACAAAATATTTGTTTATATTTAATTATTTATATTGTATAAATGAGGGCATTTGTATAAATGATCACACTATATTACTCTCAAAATATAAGTGACGGTATTAAAATAAATTAAACAAGATGTAATTAGTTAAGTAAACTGCTTTTCAGGCACTTTTATTTAATATTTTAAATTTTGTCAATTGATTCATGCATGTGGAAATTGAATTCTGACTTCTTCTACGTAATTTAGAGTTCTTTTCTAAAACTTTCACAGCTTAAAATATTATTTAGTATATTATATAAATTTAATATTAATTTAATTACCTCAATTTCAGGTAACATCTAATATGTACAGGTGGGGCAGAGTGGACTCCCTAGTTTCAATCAGTCGCCGAAGAGCGCGCGCGCGAGTTATCGGAGTCGGAGTGGTTTCATTTGGTGGGGGGAAAGACGCCATTTTTAGTAGTCACCATGCCGTGGACTGGCGAGCATCGTGGTTTTGTAGTTGAAACGTTCTTTAAAAATAAGGATAGTGTGGTGGCGACCCAGCGTGCATTTCGTAGACGGTTTGGTTTGAATCGTCATGATAGTGTTCCTGATGCCATAAGGACATGGATTACAAGTGTACGGGCGACAGGATCTGCACTGCATATAAAACCAGGCGGACAACCAAAGAGTGTGAGGACACCAGAGAACATAATGGCGGTGAGAGCGTCTATTGAACAATCTCCATCGCGCTCTGCGCGGAAACATGCTGCTGCTCTTGGAATGTCGGCCAGAAGGGTGAGGCGAATTTTACACTCAGACCTTCATTTACACCCGTATAAGATGATGGTTGTTCAAGAATTGATGCCAGCAGATTTTTTTTAAACGTACAGATGCTTGCAATGCAATACTGGCTTCTTTACAAGCCGGCACTATTCTGTGGTCTAGTGTTGAGGCTCATTTTCACCTCTCGGGCACAGTAAATAAGCAAAACTTTCGTTACTGGGCAGCTGAAAACCCACGAACTCTTCATCAAAAACCTCTTCATTCACTAAAAGTGACTGTGTGGTGTGGTGTGCTGTGTCCTCCATAGGCATAATTGGCCCCTACTTTTTTGAATCGGAAGGTGCAACAGTTACTGTGAACGCTGTACGCTATTGTGAGATGTTGGAGAACTTTTTCTTCCCCAGAATTGAAGAGTATGGTGGGGAAAATAATATGGAAGCCTTTTGGTTTCAACAGGATGGTGCCACGGCTCATACCGCCCGTCGCTCTCGCCAACTTCTGCAAGAACGGTTTCCCGGCCGCTTGATCTCATTACGAGGGGATGTTTCATGGCCCCCTCGCTCCCCCGATCTAAGCCCATGCGATTATTTTCTTTGGGGTTACCTCAAATCTGAGGTTTACAAAGTTCGACCAAGGACCTTGGAAGTCCTTAAAGAAGCAATTGTTGATGTTACCACTGGAATATGCCAGATATGCTGCGTAGAGTTTTTGAACACTTCATTGAACGGCTGAATATGTGCATCGCTCGTCAAGGTCGTCACCTGGACGATATCATTTTTAAAACTTAATAAAAAATAAATGGCATTGTATGTAGATTTCAGAAATAAAAAGCTTTTGTAATAATCTTATATGGTTTTTATACAGTTAACCGATCAAATCAGGGAGTCCACTCTGCCCCACCCGGTATAATACGACATGTCCCGGAGAAAGAGACCAAATTTCAATATAGTAACTTAATGTTTTCTACAATTAACTGTGCAAAACTTCAAAAAAACGCGTTACTGATTGGAAATTTTAAAACAGTCAGCATAAATTAATTTTGTTTCGTCCGTCCAAAAATTAAGTTGTATGTATGTGTGTGTGTGTGTGTGTGTGTGTGCGTGCGTGCGTGCGTGCGTGCGTGCGTGCGTGCGTGCGTGCGTGCGTGCGTGCGTGCGTGCGTGCGTGCGTGCGTGCGTGTGTGTGTGTGTGTGTGTGTGTGTGTGTGTGTGTGTGTGTGTGTGTGTGTGTGTGTGTGTGTGTGTGTGTGTGAAGTATTTCACGAAAATATGTAAATCAATCAAATGAATCTGAAAAATTCCGATATTATTGATTATTCTGGAATTATTAACTCTCTTAACGGAACAACAAGACGATAATTTGAGTATTATAATAAATACGTAGGCCCAGAAAGGTACTAAAGAACTGTGGATGTAAATGACTTTGTCTCAGCTTTTGTGTCATCCACGTGGTGGTTGGTCTAGGTTAAGGCGCGTTTTCCTAGCTCCGGGGTATACGCCGCAGCGGGTTGCGGCGTTCAATACATTCAGACCGCACCACTATCAACGACGGACTAGTGTTTTCCTAGACTTCGTGGGGTGCGAACTTCAAATTTCTCCCGCAGAGTATAATGAGTGCCAAAAATAGGAAAAAACTGTGTAGTGCATTAGTAATGCAAGAAATAATTACGATGAATAATGAAACTTTACTTTTAACGAGTTTATGTGAAAAAAGAAAGTCTGTAAGTGCTGTGTATACAGAAAGAGAACGTGAAGGAGTATTTAACCTCCTTATACATAAACATCTTTTAGACGATGAAGTCAAATTTAAAGCGTATTTTAGATTTACACGGGAACAGTTTTATAACTTACTTCATCTTGTAGAAGGCGATTTAAAAGTCGATTCTTGCAACAGAGTCGTCAAACCTATATCTCCAGCTGAAAAACTCGCTGTTACCTTGAGGTAAGCAGTATTTTTAATGTAAATATAGATAAATGTCAGAATGTCTACATACCTGTTCGTATGTGAGAAAGTTTGTACCAGCTGCCTTGATGTTCGCTGTTGATGAGTCTAGTTTTCTTATAATTAGTAAAATATTTGTGTGTTCCTTAGTAGCGTATCAAAATATTGAACAATCGGGGAAAATATATAAATCATGTATACCTTTGGTTACAAAAATAAGGTTTAAGAAATGAAAACATATCCATTTGAACATACGTTTATATTAACACATAATATGACAGCTAATTGATTTCAAACAATGTAGCTTAATAAACGTTTGTTAGATCAGTGTAAGTGGGCTGTTCTTCATCTGCATTGCTGCCCTGGGTAACTGTGAAAAGAACGTCACTACTTAGGCTATTGTGTGATAGACTGTATGAAGTATCTGGAGATGCAGAATGGATGTATGACAATGTTTTATTTTTTCGAATATGCTTTAATTCGTATTGTGATACAAGGTTAAAAATTTGGCTTTTAACCTCAGCTTGCATTTCTTCATCAAATTATTTTATGGTTAGGCCAATACCTTTTACAAAAGCATCTATTTCATCTTCTTTTTCAGTCTCAATCGATTGTTCTAGGTACTTGTTTAATATTTGTCGGTCATCAGCAGATGTTTTTAGCAACGTCACTATTTCTTGTTTATTTGACACTTTCTTAGTTTTTGGCTGAACTCCTTCTAATTCAAAAGAGGATTCCCCAACCTTACTGAAAGCCCTCTTTACCTTGCGTTTAGACGTAGACGAGTTACCTGATACAGCACCAGAAGTTGGCCCCTCATTACTTTCTGGTGGAAGGGTTTCATCAACTTGTTCAGATTCTGGAACATGGGTATTTTCTTCGACATGCGCTGTTTCAATATCACTCTCAGTAGCGTTCGAAAAACTGCTCCGTTTCATGTTGCACCGTATCCAAGAAGTGTAGTAAATGCCAATAAGTAGCTCTTTTTTTGGTGCAGCCGACCCGGTCGAGATATTGCTGTCCTGTGACTTCATTTTCTTATAGTGGTCTCTTATGTTTCGCCATCTTTTTTTGCATTGTTCTCCTGAAAATAAACGTCTAGATTAGTGTTCTCGTACTTTTGTTTTGATATTTTATTTGTAGCAAATTTTCGTCAAAAAATTCAACAAAAACACTAATAACGCAAACGGAATTAGTTGTTAGTAGCTACAATTGTTTCTTGTTTTACTGTCAAGGTATACATGCTGTATAAATGAACCTTCAATAATACAGATGAAAATTCGCTAGACGCAGGTTGTTGCGACTTGGCAGTTCCTATACTAAATTTTAACTATTGTTATTTAATTTCAGGTACCTAGCTACAGGGGAGTCATTCAGATCATTGGCGTTTGCATACCGCATTTCACCTTCGTACTTAACAAAAATTGTTCCACTAGTATTGAAATCTTTAAAAACTGAACTGCCAGGTTTGTACTTTTGTCGTCCTGAAGACATTGACTGGAAAAATAAGTCTCACGAATTTTTAAAGCGTTGGGATTTTCCAAATGTTGTTGGAGCACTAGACGGTAAACACGTGCGTGTTGTTGTACCAGACAACAGTGGAAGTTTATTCTTCAATTATAAAAAATACTTTTCTATTGTTTTGCTTGCCCTAGTTGATGCGAATTGCAAATTTATTGTAGTGGATATTGGTTTCTATGGGGAGGAAGGGGATGCTGGAATTTTTAATAAATCAGCCATGGGAAAAATGATTGCCGACGGAACAAAGATTTTCCCAGACCCTCAATACTTACCTAATTCAAATATCATATTACCCCATGTAGTATTGGGTGATGAGGTTTTTCGCTTGGACAAACACCTCATGAAAGCATATTCTAAACAGCAAGCAATTGAAGAATCAGACAAGAGAAATTTCAATTATCACTTGTAAGAAGGGTTACTGAAAATGCTTTTGGTATTATGTGTTCGCGCTTTAGAATTTTTTACGCCAATAGCTGTGAAGCCAGAGACAGTGGACGACATAATTATGGTATGTTGTTGCCTACACAATTTACTTCGAGATGACTTCGTTAACAAGTATCCTAACCATGGTGAAATAAAAGAATGTATCCATGAGCTACCAGTCGACAACATGATTCCCCTAGCTGGGATTGGTGGATATGCTAGTTCTGAGGGTTTCAAGGTACGAAGTAGATTTACCGAATACTTTGAAGGAAAATCATCCAAAAGAAGGAAACTTTGAGTGAACACGAACAAACAGTAATATAAAAAGATCAAGTATTTTGAACATTGTGTAATGTAATTGTGTTGTCATAATATAATTGTGTATTGTAGACTAATATTGTGTCACATTGACATTGTGTATATTATATTGGTACAGTACATATTGTGGCCCTATATAACTGTATTATATTATGTTTTGTAATTAAAACCACAAAGATAAGATTATATTTAAAGCACTTACCTGTTTTATTCAACAATCTTGCTATTTCCGTCCAAATCAGTTCTTTTTTCAATGTGTTTTTGAAGTCTTTCTCTGAATAATCCCACAGTATCCGGTGACCCGCTACTAACTCCACTAACTGTTCATCATCAGCGGCATTGAACGTAGACATTTTAAATTTAATTAAATTTTAAGTCTTAAAACTAATAAAAGAACTACGTGCACAACAGCAGGAACTGCTCGCTATTCCGTTGCGGACTGCGTCGTAGACTCCTCTAGAATGAGTCGGCGCGGCCCGCAGTCTGAACCCCGCTGGGGGGGTGCGGCGTACGATTCCTAGGAAAACACTCTTACGTAGCACGTATATTGTGTGCTCTGCGGACCCCGCTGCGGCGTATACCCCGCAGCTAGGAAAAACCGCCTTTAGGTTTGCAAGTGACGTCAGCAAGACCCGTCCAATCAACGAGCAGCTCAGCAATTGGAGGCCTTCTCCGTGACCCAGTGCCCCATTCTCATCCCGGAACCGGAAGATATGAACGACTGGGTCATGCACGTGTCAAATTTGGGTTATAAATAACTGCCTTGTTTACCTTTTTTGTAGAAGGTTGCTAATATGTTAGTTATATTGTTATTGTCATCACAGTTTGGCAGATTTATTTAAGCGAATAAAACTATTTGTTTAAAATATGTATTGTGAAAGTAAAGTTTACTATTGTAACGATAAAATTTGAATTATATATATATATATATATATATATAATATATATATATATATATATTATATTATATATATATATAAACACATATGGAATTTTATCACATTATTATTTAAACACATATGTGAAAGAAACGGCCAAATACAAAATAATTGAATCGTAAAAAGTGAGGGCTTTGTGGTGTAATGGTAGCACATTCACCCGGCAAGTGAGATATCCGGGTTCGAGTCCCGGCTGAGCAAGTACTTTTTGCGATTCAATGTTTATTGAAATAAATTAAATAAAATATATATATATTAGTTTAGGCTATAAATAATTTTTAATGGTATATTTGTTTGACTTAACTCCTTTGTCTTAAAACGCCTCATGAATTCTTGCTTGAGATCTAAGACTAAAGATCTGTGTATTGTCTTGAGGTAGAGATAAGTCTTTTAATGCATTCACTCTCTAAAAGTGTGTACTGTGTTTATTTCGAACTATAGATGCAACGTCTCAACTGGAACTGTCACGAGAACGAGACCGATGCAACGGTTCGTGCATTTATTTGGTATTTTAATTCATTAAATCTCTACGATAAGTGGTGATAAATAAACACCATACTATACTGTTGTGCTTAAAATTATTAAATTAATATGGAACTGAATGAAGTATTGACATGGAAAATGTGCTGCTTAGAAGAACACTGCCGAATATTGATTTATAAGTGTACAGTGGAGGGTGTATGGTTGATGGCACTGGAGACCGGACACACAATGGAAGTAGCGAGAAACTCCACTAGTGACGTCATATGACGTTGGTGAATGAATGGATCCTTCAAGTTCGAACACGTGTCGCATTGAGACACCGATGACGTAAAAGCTGGTAAGACCACTCCTATCTCCACAAACTCTAATAATTGTCTAGGAGAGCAAAGTGACAAAGATATAAAGACGAAAATATAATTAAGCTATAAATATGAGGCCTTTGTTTTACAATCTTCATAGTATACTTTTCAAATTTCAACATAATTTTTGTATAAAAAATAGGAATAAATAATCAATTCAAAAAATTCACAATGAAGGTTCTATAATGGTGGCTACTGTCATAATAATTTATTTGGATAAACTACCTGGAATATATGTCCTCAACTAAGCTCAAGAGGTTTTGACTGTAAATTGATCCCAATGTGTTGAAGTCTTCATATTTTTATCTTGCTCGATAATAACTAAATTCAGATACTAAATTTATAAATTCAATGAAACATGAATAGCGGCTACAAAATCTACAATGTTGACATATTTAAATTGTGTTAACTATAATTTTCATACGGTGTGAAACGGAAAAAAATAAATGATAGTTATAACAATGGTCATGTAAGCATGAGATAAGACACTAAAATTTAGTAAAGTTTAATTAACAAATTCCTTAGTTACAGTGTCATAATTCAGTATGAGCGTTGCCAGAAGGGGTTTCCTAATTTAGTATTATGTATTTAGTAAACGATTTTACAAAGCACAGCCACGGATTAGCTTAAGTACGACAGTAGAAAAATACATGCCACGTATGTGTCAATAACGCGTTACATTGGTTGTTAAGAAAAATCTTAGAATTAGTTATACTTGGGTCTTAACCCTCCAACTGTTGTTTATCAAAATTTTGATAAACATAACCCTTAGCGGATTGTTGTTCGTCAAAATTTTGATAAACAAACATTCCCTTGCATAATCACTCATAACAGTATATTCCGGCAACGTATCGATTCGATTCATGCACCATTGGATTCGGGGAAAAAAAGCCTAAGGAATAATATAGTTTTATTCCTCTTTATATTGTAGTTGCAACGTACCAAGTTCGTAGTTTGGAACGTAAAAGATGTGACCGCCATGTTGTCGATGCCGTCTGAGTTGTTGATGTGACGAGTCGTGTTTATTAGTAAGTTTTAGTAGGTTTATTTGTGTTTTAGTGTTGTGTTTAGTGTGTGGTGAATTGTTAAATATTGCAGTAGTGCAAATAAATATATTTTAGAATAAATAAATTTCTCGAAAATTTTTCGCTAAATTTTTGAGTAATGACAAAATGAAACTTTTTTCGACTCTTCAAAAAAAAAAGTTATGGAATTTATTTTACTACTGCTGTATAGTTTACTTCATTCTGAGTAATAAAATATGCAATATAACATGTATAGAAGTAAAACTGTATTAGTAAAACTTTTATTAGCAAACTCTTACATATACACCCTATTTTCACAATTTATGCGCATCGCTGCTTTTTGTTATATAGTGTTATTATAGTTTCATAAATTTGTATAATGCTTATGTGTTTCTGAAACTAGAATAAATTTGACACACAATGGTACTCTCACTTTTATAGTTTTCGTACTATAACTTGGTTTGCTAGGTATGGTCCCCCCCAAATAAAAAAAAAAAAAATGTAAATTTTGAATTTCATGGAAAAAAAAATGTTATTAAAAATTTTTTTAAGGCCAAATTTAAATACTAATATTATTATATGTTTAATTCTGAACACAAAAAATATATACTTCTATATATATTACTTTTAATTTATATTTTTAATAAATTTTTTTTTAAAACCCTTGCACGAGGCTCGAAAACATGCCGCCACTACAGGAAAAAATGACTGCCAGTTGGAGGGTTAAGCAATAGGGGCAACCAATTGTGTTGGTTACTAAACGTTATATTTCTACCTAACGCTTTGACTAGTAGCCTAATATTTATTTTATTAATTAGTACAATTAAACACATCAGTAGGTCACATATACGCTATTGAGCATAACCTAACGAGAGTGTGCGTGATAGGATTACGATGGATGCGAGCTATAGTTATACATATGTATATCGTAGTGGAGGCCCGAAAATTAAAATTGAATTTCAATTGATTAGGCCCCGATTGACATATTTAGGTTAATTAGATTGTATTCACTAACGTAATAATCGCCTATCAGTATATATTTTTTCTATTTTTATTTCAATTTATTTGTGGCCTATTTACCTTTTACTGTTCTTAAAGTTTTCTTCCAAAAAGTTTTCAAGTCAGTGTACTTGGATACTGGTTCCTTTCGAAATCGTTCTATGAAATACATACAAAATTACAATAGAAAGTACCACGTTGAAGTAAATTAAATTCTCGACAACTTCCTCTTTGACACATGTTCTGTGTATTGAAGATAGAAATTTAGGGAAATATTAGTTGCAAATTCTTTTTAGAAAATTACGTATTTATGGGAGCTCATAACTCATTAGACTTGTATTTATTTGTAAATCACGAAATGCTTATTACTAATTGTCTTTACTTATGAGTAAGGATGCAGAACAAGCGAGGTACACAGTAACTGTGCCGGAACCTTACTACATTATGGCTTAATGAATCATACCAACTTGCCCCGTGTGCCAAAAACACAAGATAAAATATCGACAGTTTTATTTTCACACAAACCACAACAGGAAAATGTTTAAATTAGGCTTGTATGATTCTGGTAAATATATTAATTCAAGGAAAGGTAATTAAATTATTATTTACCCAAAAACAAACATTTAATTAAACTTATATTTGTAAGTTCACTAACAGATAACTTGAGGGAAGTTAATATTCCTCAAAGCGAAGCGGCCGAATACCTTCCATAATCTTATCATCATCGTCTTTGTTATCGGTGTTTATATTTTCACTGTCTACCTCATGTTCACTGACACAGCCTTCCGACGAATTTCTGTCCTCCAGTCAAAATATAAGGAGTCTCTCTACAGCCTCTTCCAGCAATCATTCATTGGTCCAAGCGTTCAATAACTATTTTTGTATTTTCTACAACTTTCATCCAACAATCAGGTGTAGCCTTTTCCAAAGCTTCTTTACAAATTATGTGATAGAAGTAATAGTGAACGACTTATTATTTTTGCGATATGTAAATTAATTTGAGCCCATATTAGTTCTATCGCGTGGAACTTGACTGTCAATAGAAGTTCGGCTTTATCATATCTGAACTAAAGTGTCTCCTTTCTAGTAAACCATCCTGTAATTTCTGCCTTATATCTTTTGCTCCTAGGTGCTTTACTTATTTATTTTAAATTATACAGTGTATTATACATAGCAATAACTTCTTTCATTAATATAATCCACCCATAGGGGTAGAAATGGACTTGGAATTCTTAGAAGAACTTTCCTATGTCCTATGTACATAAAATGTGGCACACACATGCCTCATGACTTGCACAGAAAAACAATAGCGTCTTTATGAAGATTAACTACCATAGCGACTGAAATATAATTGCAAACCCTAGAAAAAGTATATTATTATTTTTCATCTTCCCGCTATCCGAAAAAAGTTAAATTTCACACACACACACACACACACACACACACACACACACACACACACACACACACACACACACACACACACACACACACACACACACACACACACACACACACACACACACACACACACACACACACACACACACACACACACACACACACACACACACACACACACACACAGTTCCCGTCATATAAATTGATTACAAAACGTATAGAAGATAAACCCAGAATACTGGTTTACATGGAAGTTGTACCCGCTATAAAAACTACGTTTTGCTTTGTAAACTTCCCGGTATCCTATGAATGTAAAGTTTGACATACATGTGTGTTATGCATTAATGGCAAACCAACTCGGGGAGCCAATTGTCTTGTTAATGTTATTTTAGTCTGCCTAGATCAGGTTATTTCATGCAATATCTTTAATTTTTCTTTCTCGGATCGTAATGGGATTATTTTAAATATTCAAAAGAATACTTTGTCTGAAACATCTAAAACCTTGCTAAATCCAAAAGTAAAAGTGACACATTTTATTTTAGTTCTTCCAGAATCCTCTATTGATGGTCTGACAAACCATTTGTATTCACATGATTGGAATGTCTTGCTTAGTAATGGAAGAGTGTCCTCTACCCAAAAATTCGTTCATGCATATTTTTCCATTTTAGTTAATAAACAAACATTTTACTCTACAGTGAAAAAACAACGTTCCACAGTTAGTGAGATTAAAGGTCGAAATCAAAACGATTGGTATAGTGGGGAACTGGACCAAATGAAAGAAACTTTTGTTTTTGGAGAAATCGACAAAACTTTCTACTAGTGATAGGCTTCATGTTAACTATGTAAATCTCGAGAAATGTTATAAAAAGTCCGTAGAAGAGGCAAAGCTTACTCATAATGTCGCAAAAATATAAAATAACAGTAACCAATATAAGGCCTGGGGATTTGATAAACGAAAATACAAAAATTTAGTATTTCAATCAGCATTACCAATAAATATCACTCCAGATAACTTAAACCATTTGTTTTATCAATTCGGTTAACACCAAATAAAGGGTAGTATAAAAAAGCCTCATGTTAATAGATTGAGCTTAATAAGAAATTACCATTTGAAAGAAACACATTTATCTTTGTAGAAGTCTCGATTGATGAGGTCATTAAAGCTGCCAATAGAGTTAAAAACTCAGAAAGCAAAGACATTTATAACTCATCTAAAATTATAACATTTTAACGAATTTACCATACGTTTTTGAACCCATTAACTATATGTATATCTGCCCGATTCTTAAGAAATGGTCTAGGAGTCTCCCTGAGAGCTATTGCCCAGTATAATTTATACCTGTCCTGTAATAATAGAAACTTGTACATTATCAACTTTTTGCGTATCTTGAAAATAACAACAATCTAAATTTATTACAATAGAAGAGGTAAATACACCATTGATGCAGTTTATTTACTAATTAAGGAGGTCCTAAACACTTTTGAGATTACATCCTTTGCTCAGGCAACATATTTTGACCTGATCCTTAAAACTTAACTATTACTTAAATCTTAAAAGGATGGGCAGAGCGGCATCCTTCAAGTCCTATACTTTGACCCTTTGTACCTTGCCGCGTACCATTGCAAACTAATATAACTTAGCCTGAGTTCCATTTCTCTACTCACTCGTCTGTTGTTATCCGTGCGAGGAAGTTCGTTTTGTGTTGTGGCTATCCCATAAGAGTACCGTATATATAATTTTAATGGAAGTAATTGAAGGAGAACGTGTTAATTTATTTGTTAACAATGGATACCTGTTTGCAAACGTTAGAATAACGAACGGAGTGCAATACGTAAAGTGCAAAATTAACGGCTGCACCAGTCGTGCGTCTTTCCGCTTGGGGCAGGACGAAGAAGTAAGACCCGGACCTCACAACCACCCGCCTGATGTTGTTGCGATAGAAGTCCTGCAATTCAAAGCTGAGCTGAAGCGACGGGCTGCTACTGAGAGAAGGCTCACTCTAAGAGAAATCTTCGATGAAGTCAGTTTACAGTAAGTAAAGCTTTTGTATAACTCAATTGGATTTTTTTATTTACTTAGTTTGAACTTATGGACAATTGTCAGTCATTAAACCCAAATAATTTATGTTAATATTAGTTTTAATTTAACGTTCAGATTAGGTTTCATTTAACAGTTACCTATATATTAACTCAAACAAATATCACAAAATATATTTTCATATATATATCAAATAGTATTTCCACTTCTGTAATTATGTGCTTTTTTAATTCGTTCTAGCTCTGGGGTAGAACCACTAACAAATAGTTAAAACACGAGTCGAATCGAGGGGTGGGTATTCCAAAATACGAAAATAAAAGTTCAAAAAAGCTGATAATTACTTATTTTACTGTAAATATTTGAATCTAGGCAAAGAAAGTTAATTTAAGTTAAAGTATAGAATTTGTATATTCTACATTTGTACATAAAGTTAAGAAATATCCTGAAACTTAAAATTTCTACATTTAAAAATACTTATGTCTTACAGCTGCGTCAGCCACAATCCCACAACCGGCCGCAGGAGCAGCCTCTACTCCTGCCCGTCGTCCTACAGCTGCGCCAGCCACTATCCCACAACCGGCCGCAGAAGCAGCCTCTACTCCTGCCCGTCGTCCTACAGCTGCGCCAGCCACTATCCCACAACCGGCCGCAGGAGCAGCCTCTACTCCTGCCCGTCGTCATACAGCTGCGTCAGCCGCTCCCCCAGCAGACGCAGCTCCTACAATTCAAAACGCAGCAGGAGTGCCTCGTAACTGTGCAGTGTGCCTGACTCAAAGGTCTACACATGTGGTCTTTCCTTGTGGCCACTTGTGTATGTGCACTGAGTGCTCGGACACACTGCCTGGTTACCAGGCAGATCTTCAATGCCCATTATGTAGGCAAGTGAGCCAGGCAATAATCAGAGTTTATTTCTGTTAATTATAATTTTTAAAATAAAATTAAAACCGAGATTGAAAGCCTATTTTTTTCTATGTTATAAAATTTTATTTGTTTCCTATGTAATACATCCTGTATAAATAGATTACAATGAAATGGATATGTTATTAATAGTATCTTATGGAACATCAAATCAGGAAGATTAATTTTAACAACAATCAGTCAACAAGTACATGTAGACTGCGGTAAACTTCTTACGGCGCAGTGGGAGGACTGAGAGCAGTCGATCTCACTCAGTATATACCAGCAACAAATGTGTAAAGATACTTTTTCAGTGTTGTCGTCTTCCAAAATATATATAAATTTTTGCTGTGTATATATCTACTGATCAAGCACTGTTCTGGAATTTATTTTGTATTAAAATGTTTCTGCCTGTTTTACGAACATGAACTGAAAGTGTCAACAACTGTTAAATACTCAGTTAAAATTCGATTATGAAACAATAATATTAGAATAGTTTTCAAATTGTAAAATATTCCAGGCAGCTATTCTGATCCACCTCTTCTTATAAAATTTCTTCACATTTCAACGGATTACCAAAGATTTGTCTCGCCGTTCTTAAAATAAGCATGTTTTGTGATTCATTTTTATGTATAATTTGTAATCGTAATATGGATATTATTTCATATAAGCCCATAAGCCAGATTGAAAGACTTTAGACATCTTCTCCTTTTTAACATGTATACTCATGGAATTGATTGACAACATTATGCACTGTTTAATACAATATTAAAATAATATTCTTTAATCAATTTTGCTCAAACAGCATTGAGTTAAATATTAAAAACTAATATAATCTATTTTTGTCAGGTTTGATTTTGTTACTATAAACTGCTCAGGTTAGTTTCGTTATTTTATGGAATGAATTATAGAAATTACAATTTGACTTATAAGTAAATGTAGTAATTATAAAATAAATATATATTTTTTAATGCAATGTAATAAGCCGCTTATTTATTAACGCTTTATGAAGAATCGAAAGGCTTTATTGAAATGGTTTGTTGTGCGTCCGTCTGTGCGATAACTCTTATTATAAAGGCCCTAGTGACTTCAAACTTGGTACATATGCTCTTATTGGTCTAAATAAGAACTCTATTGATTTTAAGATAAAGAAGAATCGTCTGTGCGCTACCACTTATGTTACACTCTGTCGAGTGTTTCAATGCTTCTAACATCGTTCGGGTTATTTTATGTAATCTCGTATTTGGTTCACAAAAACATCATATATGTATAGTAATTGTATTCATTATAACACTTATCTAGCAGTTTGGCATGAAATAGCTAGATTTTTCGGCTGAAAGTATAAAACTCGTGAGTCAAATTTCACTGTTATATCATTCATCACTTATTCTGCAATTTCCCTACGTCAAAGTAAATATTAATACACGTAATTATCATGACTTACATAAAAAGCAAATTTATTTGGATTACTACCATAAAGCAATGAACTTGTCATGCCTATTGAATCCATACGGATTCAATTATACTTTGGGTGTTTTACAAAATATTATACCACTTATCTTAATTTTATGTAAGTAAATACATTTGTGAAAACCCAGGCAACATCATAATAATTTTTCCCAGTTTCCATAACAATAGTAAATAATACTAATTTATCTCTGAAAATTATGAATCCAGCAGTTGATGTAGTAGCTGTGAGTTCAGCTGAACAAAACCATTTCTTTTGAGAATTTACAGGTCTGCCAACATGAAAAACATCATTTTCCCACCCAAACATCAAATTTACCCGTCCCTAGAGTTTAAAATCTGTAAGATTTCAGATGTTAGGTCTAGAAAATCAGAAAGAAACTGAATCCATACGGAGCCTATGGGCAGGAAAGGGTTAGGCTTTGCCTATTTTTATATAGATTTGAATGCAAATTATTACCGGTTTTCAGTGCACGGTATATACGATTTGAACACATTTAATACCAATGACGATAAAAACTTATATAAAAATGTAAAACACAATGAAATTAGATGAACAAATAATTGACATTATTGGATTATGTGCAAGATTTGCGGTTTGGCCTAAACATTCATTCGAATTCAAGGTAAATAATTTTTGGTGCTATTATTAGTTGTAATCAACAACCGCCGCACGCCATGCGCACGGACCCTTCTCTTGTGCGAGGAGACAATTGTCTATCTCGTGTCGCCTCGCCTTGTGCTGTCGACTGCTCGCCCTGCTGTAGAGGACAGTAATGGCGGGTCGTCGGGAGCGGGGTGAGGGGCAAGGTTGGATTCTCCTCCATCCCCTCTGTCCCCACCAAGGCCCCTTTGGAACAAAGCGAGAGGTGCTGTGACACTGAAACTTGAAACAGTTTCACAGCACCTAAACGAACCGTGGATCGTTGCACAGTACCTAACCTTATAGCGCCTAATATCACAGCACCTAAATGACGACTTTTTTTCTGTAGGTGGTATGAGATTAGGTGCTATGAAGCCGCACCACACTGGAACACACGCTCTCCGTAGTGACACACTGGGAGAGAGCTGCTGAGATATGCTGCCCTCGCTGTCACTGACACCGCCCATGTTGTGAGGACTCTCGATTGCTGTAGGTGATGCTGTCGCTCAAGGATCAATACTCGATACGAGGTGAAGTGGCCACGTCTGCATAGCTATCAACGGAAGGCGAGGTCATGTAGACGAATGAAAACCTCCACTAGTGAGACTGGGTTCGTCGTATTGACATCTTCACATCCCTCACACAATCTGTAATGGTGAATGACGATCGAGATCCTCTCACAAGGAACTGCTAAGGCCCCACTCCTGAGGTGTTGCCACTACTTTTGCTGACATCTGAAATGATGGTCCCGTGCTTATACAACTTATTTATTTCTTTATTTATAAGCTTTACCTTCAGACTGTAAGGTAGATCATGGCGGTGAAATACGGTTTATCGTGTGACATGGGATTTACGGGGTGCAGATCTTAGATGCTGTTGAGTCGATCCACTATTTCATGAGACTGCCTCTTGCCTCGTTAGAAACTTCCCACATCGTTTCCAGTAATTATAATAATAGAATCACTTTTTTTATAAGATTGATCCAAAACAATGCAATCTTTGCCCGATTTATTACGTTCGAGGTTGGAAGCCATATCCGTTGTATTAATTCTAGTTACTGTCAACTCTTAATGTATATACGATATTGTTATTACCGTGTTAGAATAGTAGTAACTATTCGCCTGCAAAGGAGAGATACTTATTGAACACATGCAGGTATCTATATTGCAGTGAAAAGAATGGAAGTAAGCCAATAATTTTAGAATCGCAATCGTATCAGATACGCCCGCTTTTTACTTTTATTGACGCAACAGAAGGCCTATCGCGGATTGCACAACTTGCATAAATTGGACTCAATGGACATGTGTCAACTGATAAAGATTGACGCAGTCTACTCACTACCTTCGTATTGTGAGTTCGTATATGTGTTTAGTGGCGAGTTGTTTTATATTATTCATTATTCATTAATATTTATGGAACGAATAAAGCTTGATTTTATTTAAGTTGTTGTCAATAATGGCTAAATAGACCATGTTGTGGCAGAAAATTTTGAAATTTCGACTGAAAACGTTAGAAAGGCTTATCGATCAGAGAGGAAGTGATCGATATAAGAAATGAAAGAGTCCGACAAGGAACTAGGGTAGATGAACAAAGAGATTTATTAGAAGTAGTGAATTGAACTGTTAGAGAGAAATTAGGAAAACGTAGTATCTAGTAAGCTTCAAGAGTTAGAATAGAAGGATTACGATTAAAAGGTGTGGAACTGAAGGGGCCGGAATATCCAGTATCCAAACTGGTGAAGGTCTGACTATAAGGAAAAAGTGAAGAAAAATGGAGCCATGCCTGGAGGCACAAAACAAGGAAGGGGCAGAGGAGCTGCAGCAGAACGCCACATTGAAGTAAACACAGGTATGCGTGCAGCGATACCGGTGAGGAAGAAACGGTCAATCTTAATCAAAATGTGAACGCGGAACTCAAGGGCGAAGAAACAAAATCAGACGTGTATGGAAGGAATCAAACTAAGAAATAAAATGACCAGGGAAGAAATCAGGAAAGAGTTAACAAGGACGTGAGACGTAGGACAAGGCATATTACCATTGTGAAATGTTCAGTTATGGTAAATAAAATTGCACGAGCAGTAACGGTGTAACAAGCAGTAAACGTAGCCTAAATGCCGCTATATTTTGGTAATAATATGTGTCATACCAAAATATATCATTATATACATAACGTAGTTATGGTGAGAAGGGTTGATTCAATGTGAATGTTGAGTTTCCTCCAGTTCAACTTACTCTTAGTGCAACGTCTGATATGTGATGCTGTCACAAACTTAACTCGTGGATTCTGGAGTCATGTTCGTCTGAAGACATCGAAATAGTCTGCGTAAAGAAGCTCAAAATATACTTTTTTCATAGTTTCAACATCAGAGACAGATGTGTATCTATTGTGTTCTTATTAGGTTTACAATTGAGTGCACTACGATGTTGTAGACAGGATCCAAAAACACGGTGAAGCAAACGAGTTTTCCAAACATATTCAGACGGTAGGTAAGGAAGGTAAATGGAACTGAATTTAACATGCGTATTTAATCAACCGTTCTCACCATAACTAAGTTATGTATATAATGATATTTGGTATGACACATATTATTACAGATGGGCAGATAGTAGTTCTCGAAAGAGGTGTTTCACATTCTACATTCTTCTAGCACATGAAGAAAAGTAATATTATCCTTAAAATTAATCAACAATGATTTTTATATTCATAATCAATAAAGTCAAAAACCCAAACCAAATATGAAATGTTGATCATAAGGGCTTAACCTATACACTTTTGTGAAGTAAGTAAAAATTTCTTGTTATTAATGTTGATGAGTTATAGGACAGTATTTCTACTTAATAGATCAATCGATTTACTTAAGTTTTTCAATCGCTGCCTCCAATTACAAGATTTAGTGTAATAACCGATTGTTAACATAGAAAGAAATCTCCTAAGCCTCTAATGTTACTAAGGTTCATTCAGGAGAAAATAAAATATTCTTTATTTTAATGAGTAAATATATTGCCATACAGTACTCTGTTATAGTAAGCTTATGTAAAATAAACAAACTAAGGAGAAAAGACTTCTACTGCTGAGGTTAAGGGATAGCAAAGAGTTAAAGACCTCTTACATTCGCCTCTTAATAAACTAATTTTTCATTTCATTTCTGACAAATGAAACTAAAACAATCATCGTCTCTGTATCACACATAAGTAGATAAAACCCCACCCCGAATGTACAAAAATTGCTTCAACCCGATAATAAATATGAACAAATTTAAAATAGTGTCATTTTTTGTTTTTTTGTAACAGAGGGCCAGTTTACTAGGCCTGGTAGTTGCCTCTCAGCCATCCGGCTTATTGTGCACCCTCTCCCAGGTTTAAGCTGTATCAAATCCCAGGCCTTTACAAAACCATGAGATCTTTTGAACAATGCTTTCCTGTTCCAACCCCTCTTCCGTATGCATAAGAACACATAGGGATCTTGAGAGTTTGCTCTGTAATGCCGGTCATTCAAATATGACGTGCTTGGCTGTTTCGTCAGCCTCGCCACATATCCCGCATAATGTTTCCTGAACTGGAATACCTATTCTGTTCAGGTGGCTCCCAAGTTAGCGCAACCGTCTGCCCCTTCATTACCTATGATTCCTCTATGTCCAGGCACCCAAGTTATAATAACTTTATTGGTTTTCGCCAGCAATTTCATGACCTTATGGCATTCCCAGACTGTCTTCGAATTACAGTCATGGTTGACCAAGGCCTGCAGAGCAGCCCTGCTGTCCGAGTTAATGTAGATGGTTTTGCCTTTGTAGCCCCTTTCTACATTAACTCTTGCACATTCTGCAAGGGCTGTAACTTCAGCCTGAAAGCCAGTTGCCAGTTTACCTAGGCTAAAGCTTAAGTTAACCCTAGGTCTGGCTCCCCAGACCCCTGCCCCAGTACCCTTCAGAGTCTTTGACCCGTCCGTGTACCAGGTTAGAGCCTTCTTCATGTAGTCAGGCTCACCTCTTGACCATTCCTTCCTTTCAACAATGTTGACTCCCAGTCCGTAACCTTTGCCATTCTGTCAGACATCATTTCTAGAATATCCAGTTTAAGAATTTCAACGATCTTGGAGTGCTTACTAGCATGGTGATGATGCCAGTTCCCATTGGACTTCAGTCTGTAGGCAGCCATCTTAGCCTCTCCTATGACGAATATGTCTAGGGGTGGGAGGTTTAGCACTACTTCCATAGCAGCGGTTGGTGTTCCTCTCATGGTGCCCATTGTCCCCAAGCATGCCAACCGCTGTACCTTTGACAGGTTTTTTGCGGCAATCACCTGTTGGACTTTTGGCCACCATACCACTGAGCCATACACCATCATTCGTCTGATGACTCTGGTGTACAGCCAATGTGACATGTCGGGTCTAAGCCCCCATGTGCATCCTACCGCACGTCTCACCATCATCAATGTAGTCGGAGATCGGCTGATTATGTATTCCAGACGACTATTCCAAGTAAGTTTATCATCTAGTTTGTTGGCTCCTAGATATTTGAACTCCCTGCTTATCTGTATCTGGCCCCCACATAGGACTGGCTGTGTGATTTCCAGTTTCCTCCTACTTGTAAATGGTATCATGACGGTCTTCGAAGGATTCACTGTAAGTCCTTCTTCGTCACACCACCGCTCCACAATGGTCAGTGCTCTCTGCATCATTTCCAGACACGTAACCATATGCTTGTCTCTTATGAGTATGACAACATCAGCTGCATAGCCTAGAGCATACATACCCTGTTCATTCAGAGTCCAGAGTAAGTCATCCACAACTATGTTCCACAGGCTTGGTGATAATACACCTCCTTGTGGACATCCTCACTGCGTTTTGACCTCTCTTGTGACTCCGCACAGAAATGCCTGTGCTCTTCTGCTCTTAAGCATGTTATTTATCCATCTAACAACAGTTTTCTCCGTACCCCTGGATGTAAGCTTAGACACTACAGAGTGATTACTCGTATTATCAAAAGCTCCTTGTATATCCAGGAATACTGCTAAAGCTTGCCTTTTGTTCAATAGCTTGCTCAATTTTGCCAACCAGACAGTGTAGGGCAGTTTCACAAGATTTACATTTCTGATAGGCATGTTGATTTGGATGTAAGGGACGGTTGATGAGGACTGTGTCCCTTAAATGACTATCCAGAACCTTCTCCATGGTCTTGACGAAGAAGGATGTTAGGCTTATTGGTCTATAAGCCTTTGCAACCTCATAGGAGGGTTTACCTGGCTTCGAGATAAATATAACCCTAGAGGTTCTCCAGGATGAGGGTATGACTCCTGTCGCTAGACTAGTTCTTAACAGTCGTAGAAGCAGAGGTATCACCAAGTCCTCACTTTCTTGCAGTAAAGCAGGAAAGTGGGGACTTGGTGATTTGAACGGCTTAAAAGACTCCAGGGCCCGTTTTATCCCTAAGTAGTTGATAACAGTCTTTGCTCAGTTCCAGTCCTCCTTAGACGAGCTATCTCTAGGTTCTCGCCGCCATTCACTAACAACTGTTTCACTGGTTTGAAAAGATCCTGGGAAGTGTGTATTCAGTAAACACTGAAGAGTCTCCTCAGGATCCTTGGTGTGAGTCCCATCTTCCCTAAGTATAGTACCCACCACATTATTTATATCGTCTGTGTATCAGAATATCGTCTGAGTTTTCCGGTTTAAACCGCGTTGAAACATTGGTATCACAATTCAAATCTTGCGATATTTAGGACTTCTAAAACAAAGATGCTATTGAAGATATGAGGCCTTGTTTGTCATAACGTGAATATCAATACAGAGCTAACATAGAATAAAACTTGACAAAAAGCTATTAAAATTTATAAAAATGTTGTACCTAAATTCACAAAGCAGGCACAAACTAACAAATTCTTTTGCTATCTTATCTCAGGTCTCTCCACTGAAAGTTTTGTGTATTAAACTATCATTCAGGTCATGTCACCTGGAAGAAGGATAAGTTTCCAGTCAAAGCAGGGAGGGGTAGCACTACGTTATGGCCAAGTTAGCAACTGTCTATAACACTTGTGGTGTCCCACCAACTCCAGCAGTCATCTTCCGTATTAGATTAGGCCTATTGATCTAGCACTGAACCCTAGTATCTCGACATTTGCGGTTACTGATAGGCTTGCCAAGCTTGAACAAGAACATTAGTTTTGCTGTACTCACTGTATGGAGATACTCACAATTGGAAGGTATAAACCAGCCTGAATAAACGTATCTAGGAGAACCAAAGATACATAGAAACAGATTGATTTGTGTAGCCTCCTCCTTTTTAAATAATTTAAAAAAAAGATATGGTTGATACATCTTGATCATAACATTAGCCTCATGTTAGCTGCTTTTGTGAAACTGGTTTATACATTAACTCTTTTTTATTGCACTGTTATACAGTTCTGAGCTCATTTTAAAGTTTCAAGTCTGTAAATAGTCTGGAGGTAGTAATAAAATAGACAGAAAATTTATACTTAACAGATAGACAAGGAAGAGAGTTAATAGAAACGTTTTAAAATATTGATAAAAAATATTGCGGTTCGGCACGCAATTTAGTACGCGTTGCCCGTGTATGATCACTGATGGTAAAAGTGAATTATATTTCCGACGACAATGTTCAGTTTGTCTTATTACTATGATCAAGAAAATACGTCAACAAGTTTATATTCCATTTTAATTTACTTTGTTAGATAGTAACATTATTTTTAGATCTAACATACCTAGATCATTTAGATATAAACGTACGAGACTTGTACGTTCTGTAATGTTCTGTAAAAGAAAAATATGTTTTTAATAAACATATGCCTTTTCCCATATAGCAAACTAAAGTTAGACGGCTAGTCATGATGTTCACGCGGCCTATATCATGAATGTCGTCTGAGTTTTCCGGTTTAAACCGCGTTAAACCATTGGTATTACAATTCAAATCTTGTGATATTTAGGCCTCGTTCTGAAGTTCCATCTTCAGTTTTTACACTAAGAAATAAATCTATTATCTTATTAAATACTGCATAGCAGGATATATCTCTTGTTATGACTTTTAAATCACTAACAATAGTCTTGTAGGACACAGATGAATAGATGAAGGGCTGAACACTCAGAGGTCAACCATCCAGGGATTATATCGACGCTCGTTGTTGCTTGACTATCATCTTGCGATAACCACATGGCATCTAGTCATGGTAGGTCTGATAGGTTTCCTGACTAAGGAGAATTTTGTGGGTAAATTTACAAACATGCTTATCAACCAATCATGGAGTAAAAGTAAATGAACAAGTGGATAAAAGGTAACTTTTGTCTGTATAAGTATATATATACATTATATGGTGTCCACTGAAATTGGTCAAATGCAGTATTACTTACCTTCATTGAGAATAAGAAAATTTAAAACACATTGCGGTTGACAAGAAATGAAAAATACTATAACCTGTTTTGTTCAACATGAATATAATTACAATTCTTAATACGATAGTGTTTTAAGCTTACTTCACAAGTAACGCTCTGCTGTTGTTGTTTTGTTCACTCGGGACAAGAAGCTGAGGAAACCTCTGATTGCACTTGGCCCTAAAGAATATTAGCGCTGTTTCCGGAATGACAGGATATTCAGAATGGGTAAGACAGGGGGAGAGGAGTAGGGGATTTCTCACACATAGATCCATTGTTGTTTTGAACATGATAACGGATAAAGAGCGCTATCTCAATCGTGTTATCTTGGAAAAAGAGGAGGTTAGATCTGTTCCATCCTCTTCCAGTTAAATTGGGCATGGGACTATACTACTTCACGACCTTATTAGGTGTGGAAAGTCACTTTGCATTTAGGTGTGCATAAGTCGTGATTAATAACAGAAAACAACCTTACTAATACTAAGATACTAAAGACTTATCATAACACTTTTATAGAGCCAATGAATTAAAATACCAAATAAATGCACGAACCGTTGCAACGAACACATTCACGCAACAGTTCCAGTTGGGACGATGCATTTCTAGCTTGAAATAAACCCAAATGACGCTTTAACAGAGTATTAAAAGATCCATCTCTAGCTCCAGACAATACACAGATCAGAAGTATTTATAAGGCGTTTTAAGACAAAGGGGTTAAATCAAACAAATATAGCATTATAAATTATATATGACCTAAATTAATCACGAAATTTTGCTAGTAAAATTATAATTTAAACGATTTAAAAAAAAAAAATACTTGTTTGAGACCATTATAAAGCACTGTGTTCTATGGAATTAAAAGCACTCAATCTTTATATTAAATTAAAATATAATAAACTATAGTGTAATTTTGTTAATACCAATAATGTTTTTAATAAAATTCTATTTATAAGGGAGGCTGACATAAATAAATTCCAAATTTTATAGCTGTAATAGTAAAATTTACTTTAACAACACATATTTGCAGACATAGTTTTATTTGCTCAAATAAATCTGCCAAAAAATAAGTTTGAGAAAACTCTGATGACAATAAAAGTATAATTAACATACTTGCAATCTTCCACTAAAAAGGAAAACAAGGCAGTATAACACAATTTTCACACGTGCAATACCCAGTCATTCATATATTCCGGTTCCGGGATGTGAATGGGGCACTGGGTCACGGAGAAGGCCTCCAATTGGTGGGGAGTTGAGCTGCTCGTTGATTCCGGAGGCCACCAAGCGGTCCAAGGGACAAGTGATCCTATTTTTTCTATTGGAAAAACGCTATGTACAAATCAGAGGGCAGAATGGCGGTGGGGGGCGTGGTTTACGCAACCTCCAAAGTAATACAAGCAAAGAGTATCAGGCGCACAGAGGTTGGCAAGAGAATTGGATGATTGCTACCCTCACAGCTGCTTAGGGAGAGGGCGATGGGAGAGAGGCGATTATGACGTAACAGTGTCTGAAAATGTCAGTGATGAACGTCTCAAGTATCAGGAGAGTAGAGAACAACAATAACATTGGGGCAGAGTGACCATCGCTATCCTGCGTTGCGCCCTACGTTGAAGTCGTTGAGAGCCCACCGTACTCACTACGGATGTATTAGATAAGACAATGAAATTGCAGCCGCATTTTAGTTATCTCTATACACATAATTTTGTTGCACTTCTTGATTACATATTACATCATATTTTTGCAGTTCAAAAACTGCATTTATCTGATTACCAGCCCAATACTTTTAGTATATAGACTGCTTTTCTAAAGAAGATCGGTTTTGTGTTTTTAATTTTAAGCTCTCTCCACTTTAACCAATTATTATACAAGAAAATAAAATGACAATAAAAATATCTTATTCAGAAATTGTAAGAGACATCTCTTGGGATATTTTAGGAGTATATTGTTTTAAAATTCTATATTAATGATATAGCAACGATATCAGATCAGTACCATAATTGGAAGTAAGAAAATCAATAATTACGTCATGTGACTGCAGTAAGAATTTGTCATCAATCAGCACAAGCGTATATTGCGTAATTCGGCAGCCGTGTATGTGTATTTAGCGGCGAACAGTGTTTCCAGATTTTTATTTAAGAATATCAAGTACAATTATATAGCGGCTATGAATATTGTGCCTTGTGTCAGGCCTGTCCGGGAGCTGTGATTACAGAGTCCTGTCACGCTCACCGCGTACAGGCGTAGGTTAACGGTTTTAAAATTTATTGTATTTTAAAGAATGTTCCACCGCGGCGCCTTTCATGTCCTGTCAACCGCGTGCAGCACCTGCGGCTCGTGCAGCACCTGCAGCTTCAAGATTCTAGTCCAAAATTATAAACTTTATTATTTATTCTCGTAGACAATTTGTATACTGCAATATGCTTTATATATTCATTTCTTAATCAAATATTATATTATAAGGTACGCGACACGTGGTTTGGTTTTAAAATGAAAAGAGCAAGGAAGGAAACCTATTGAGAAATGTATTTATTACTTCACTTTGTTTATTATCTATGTCTATTTAGATCTCTCCTTAAAACAATATTTGATAGTTGCCGAAGTGGTTTGAGACATAATATCGTTACAATTTCATATGAATGTCTATTGAATACCTACTACTAGTATGCAAACTATCTCTGTGTTTGTATCGTCATGACGCAAAAGTACATTGCTTATATTTAACCGCTTTCCACTAGTCAACAGAGCTGAAATGTTGCATGTAAATTCTAATCCTGTAATGTTTTTTAAAAATATATAACAATTACTTATTTAATTACAACAGCTGTATACCGTTATACATTAGTGTTTAGTAACTGGGTTATTGTTGTGTATGAGTGTAATTTACTTCACTATAACTATTTAACGAAGTAGGACATCGTTTAAAAAGAATTTGATGTGACTTAGATGCAAAAGGCAATCAAAAACACCTTGCCTTACCTTGGGGTGTGTTTGAGTCCTTTATAAATTGAAATATAACGCCTCAACTCTAATTATATATTTTAGATGACAGATGTTTAAAAATTGTTTCTGTAAAAACAAAATTATGATCATAATGTATTTATTTAAAAACTACCGATGATATTTCAATTATAACTGGTTTTCTGTTGAAACAATTAGAGTACAAAACACCTCAAATAAATAATAAATTGCTAAAAAATTCCTAAGTAATTGTAAGGTTCAGACACATTTAATGAATAATTTATTTGTTTATGCGACTCTTAACAATTGGAAAATATGTATGGATTGAAGTAGCACATGAACAATGTTTATAGACTGGTGTTGTCACTTCTACGATAGGAAAGACTTTGTTCCTGCTACATATGTGGTTTTGTGTAGAAAACAGACTTGGTGGTTGTGGCGCGCCATGCAGAGATTCCACGGGCCACGAACTTAGTCGGCTGCTCACTCTTCCGCATTCCAAATTGTTTTTTCACCTCATCTTCCGGTCCCAACCTATGTTTTGTTTCTCGACCATATCGGCTGATGGACTCGATACACCCAGCTCCTAAATAGTCGTTAATATTTTGCGCACTTGTTTTCCAACAACCCAATCAGTTTTGGAAGTTCTTATTCAATATATATATATATATACACAAAATTATAATTTAAATTATTTTGTAGAATTTTTTAGTAGCTTGGAACCCATTTGAGGTTCAAGATTTTGAAGGTCGCAATAAAAATACTTAATGAGTAGCCCATCTCGTGGACCATATGGTTTAACACTGCTTTTCCCTACCGAATACCGATACCTTTGGTAGAATCAAAACTGAAAATTATTTCACTACTTTCAAGACAAATTTAGGATTTTTTAAAGCATTTAAAAACCTAGAAGACGACAGCCATGCCATAAATTGTTCACTATAATTTGTTTTTCTAAAGAAGATCCCTGACGGAGCTGGGTCCAGACGACCTCTATTACAAGCTAAACATATTATTTCAAACTTCTAACACATAAAAGTATACACCTATATCACTTTGGAAAATTGTTTACTGATTGGGTTGTATTCACACATGTATTCGAGTAAAAAGAAAAATATTTTGATTGTTATTGAGGATTGTGATAACCAAAAACAATTTTCTGTTTAAAATATAAGCTTTCTTCACGTTAACTTATTATTATTCCTTATTCTTATTCTGCATTTTGTGTGTGTCTTTTGAAGAACAACATACAAAAAATTTAGGAGTTCATGTTAATAATTAAAGGCGTAATTATTTTTGTTGAAAAACCCTTACATAATCGGATATCAGTTATTATTTTTAGATTTATAAAATACTGTATGATGTTATATGTTCTGCACGTGAATACAGATTTTGATTTGTCCTCATTAAACTTGCATTTATTTATAAATCAACTATCTGTTACCTTTGGCCTACTTTGTGAAAGCACTTATAATATTTGAATGTTGAATTTTAGCTCAAATTCACATTACTTTTATTGCAGTGTGTAGTATTTGACGCTGTCTCAGACTTCACTCCTGGAATGAGATCCAAAGAAAGTCGGCAACTACGAAGCTCAAAACGAAGCTTTAAAAACCTTTTCGACATCAGAAACACCTATAGGCCTAAATAGAAGAAGTGGTGTTTCTCATTATCTCATCATGTGTACAGCTGAGTGCACCACGATGTTCTGACGTGGTCTCTAAGCATGATAGAAAGAGTTTGTTCCATTTGAATTTATTTTGGCTATTTTTCCGATGTAGAAAATATATAACTTGCGTGCGACTTAAAAGTTACTGCGGTTAAAAAGAGTCACGTCCGGTCTAATTTATTTTACGGTTCACAATTGAATTATGCCGTTGAACTTACCAAGGAAATAGTCCTATATGTGCGACCAGCTCTTATGTAAATCGTTCTTAACTTTGTGCAGAATCGAACATCATTGTATGTTTTAAAATTATAAAATAGTAGTTAATTATAAAATATATGTTTAGGAAATATAGTTCTCAGTGATTATCTAAACTTACTCATGAGGCTTGAACATTTTCATTTCTATATGTCTGTCTGTCTATACACACGATATCTCTAAAAGTAACTGACGTGTAGAGTTGAATTTGAGCACGAGGTTATTGGTATCATGTGACACGATTTAACGAGACAAATTTCATATGAAGGACGAAAACGTTTTGTATGCAACCTCAGTGAAACCTGTTACGACACTTGGTGTGGTGTACTTCTACCTTGTAAATAATATGTTACTGCCTTAATCAATTTTATTATGACGTTTGTATTGGCTGTACGTCAACAAAGACTATCAATCTTGGGGCTGGAAAAATTTAATTAATATTTATCTGTCTAACTGCACTATATCTCGAAAAAAAAATTGACCTGTAGATATGATATTTTGCGTTAGGTTCCTTTATAAATTAGCAACAATAAGTTCAATGATGGTGCATTTCACTCCATGGTATTTGGCTGAGCGTTTAAAACTTGTTATACATTGCTTTAAAAAGATTTTAGGATGAACATTTCCAACGCTCTTCTCGTGCAGTTTTAGGCGAAATAATCCAAATGCGCTGATTAATTTACTGTAGATAAAACTTGACTACACCATTATACACCCGAAAGAAAAAATACAAAAGGGGAGGGAACCGACTCAAAAAAAGAAAAAAAATTCTGCTTTTTTGGTTGGGAAAGAGATGATGACTGTTTATGCTATATTAATAGAATTAATTTAATCGATTAGATTCAAAAAGGAAAAACAATTACAAAAACAATTTGTTAGGTCGGAAACTTTTCAGACCTCTCTCGTAGATATAAAGCTTTATTAATGGCTTTTAAGACCTACATACATTGAATGTATAAAATATTTGTCAAGTTCGTAAAATTAGGACAAAAAAAAAAAACGGATGGATATCAGAATTTTACTTTTGTACGTAATTTAGAACTTCAGGAAAGGGACAAAGTATTTAATAAATAATTACTTATTTATAATTCCACATATCTTAAAAATGTCTATATTTAAATCAAATATAATTTAAAAATTTTATTATGAATAAAATAAAAATATTTCCACAAGCCACTTTTCTAGCTCGTACGGTAAAATGTATTATCCTTATTATCAATGATTTTTTAGGCCTAGATATAACATGAAGGTATTAATAATATGTTTTATTTGTTTTGCTTTCACGCTTTAACTATTTAACCCATTGTACTGCAATTTTACGTAGACATTCTTAGGGTTCTTTGGATGAATATATGCATATTCTTATTTCAAAAATCTATTCGGGCTACTCCTACACTGGTCTATAAAATAGCTAAAAATCCCATTTTCCGTCTCTACAGTAAGCCTACAAAAATTAGTTAGTAAAAAGAGCCTTTTAAATGTCAACTGTTGTAAAATATTATAGGTGCGAATTTTGCACATTGATTATTTTATGATCATCATTATAAATTTCTTTGTTGTTTAGGGAACCGCCCCAAATAGAGAATGGTGTGAAACGTACCGATAAAAAGGTTTAAAGAAATATATATTTTTTAATAAATTTAAACGTTTTTTACACACCTAATGCTTAAGCCGAATAAGGTTGCTTTACGCATATGTGCATTGCACTTGATTAGGGGGTCTAGCCAAATAAACTCTCCCTCCCCAATTCTTTCACATTCATACACACGATAATAATACCTTGCTCAAGTCGTTGCATAGAATGTTAATTAGCTTTTAGTATATTTTTAATGAAAACGAATTCAAGATATTTCTATAGATTTAAACACTACACGACACAGTAATAACAGCTAAATATACTCTTATGGGATAAATATAGAAGAGGTTTCCAATGTTGCTTGATTTTGAAACTTCAACGCCGCGCCTTAGTTTCTCGTATATAGTTGTGTTATGTATTATGTATATCGCTCTGTTATGTAAATGCGATGGATAAAACACTCAGTAAATCGCGTTAAATCACTGCTTCCATCATAGAGTTTAGAATATTTGTTTGCACTAAGTCTGGTGCGTAAAATCTAAAAGCAAGGCGTTTCTTAAAAGTGTGTCACGAAGTTCTGTGTCTGATTAGTACTTATGATCCCTAACCAAATATGTTCTATAAGGAACTGAGATCTATTTGATTGGATTTAAACCCTATCAACATTTAAACGCTACGGGACGCCAATGCACAATACTGTTTCTTATTTACCATTAAATGTTAAACATATACTGTAACCTTTTGATGTTAACCTTTCACTTAACCCATTTCGTTTTATAATTAACTGCATTTTGTCAACGATCATACTTGCATTCCTTTCTCCAAATAACATATAAATGTTTCCGTCTTATTGCAAGAAACCACAAAATACTAATTTAAAGTTACTAAACACGGGAGGAAGTAATTCCTCACTACATAATGAGTTACATCAAATCATAGATATCTCCAAGTAGAATTAATAAGAAGACTCCGCAAATTTGTTCACACTCTACATTGCCATTTGTAAAAACCGAGGTCTCGTTATACTCTGCATTAACAGAAGGTTTAACAAAGGCAACACGTTGTAATTGCTTTTCACATATTACCTCAACATAAGTCGTAAGAGAATAAGTTAATAATATAGGGATACAGCAATATTAAAGGATTTTTACGATTAATATATGTTTAAATGAGAAAATGTTTGTGATGAAGTCTAAATTAAACGGCCGATGCCGATGATTAAAAAGTGAATTTTGTACAGTACGTAGATTAATAGTAACTTCAGGACGTGACATTTCTTAATTAATGATATGAGAAAATTAAATTTGTTAAGATTAAATATAGCTTTAAAATGTTTAACAAAATATTTAAATAGTTAAAAAAATGTTTTATAAATAAATTTATGACATTTTATTCAGCCAGACTACTTGCACCTAATTTAAAAATTCATATCTTTTATCATCACAGTTTTTAGTTCTGGTTATGAGATTAATCTGAACATTTTTTTAATACCCAAAATTACAGTATTAGGAATAATCAAAAAGTCAACCTTAAAGATCGGCTGCCAACATAGAGTTAAGTGGGAGCGAGCGTTAGTTATTGAAGTGTTTTAGAAAAAACTCAGGAATGAATCCCTGACCAAGTGCAGGAGGTGCTGACCATGGTCAAGGTACGCCGGACAAGAGTACTATTGTCGCGTCGTAGTGGTAGTAAGAGTACTATATTGGTCAGCGGGGCGGATGTTCATTCTTTTGTCATTTCGACTGCTCGCTCTCTCTCCCACGACAGATGATGGTCTGTGTCACTCTATAGAGTTTGGTTAGGCACTAGCCGGAGAGTGGTAATAACACTAATATCTTTGTTTCGTATTGCACACAATAATTGTATACTATAGATTAATTATACCTCATATTTTTCTATTGAGTAATTATTTGGGCAAGCTATTCATAAAATAAATAATAACTAAAGAAGAAGTTATCAACATACAAAAAAGTAAATATTTTGTATCGTGAATGCTTAGCTGTTAGCTGTAATATTTTTAGGAAAGGGGTTAATTTATTTAATTAACAATAAATTCAACATTTTCAAAAATAATATTTTGGCCTGACAAATCGCCCCCTTGTGCATACTAGTATGTCTAAATTACTACAATGATTTTTTTATGTACCAAAGGAATTTTATATTGTGGAAAATTAGCATTTCTTTGTTATTACTCTTTATTTTGCTCGAAAGGTTTTAACAAATACCACACAGTTAGAACACATTTTATAATATTCTTTTTAATATGCACTGTTAAGATATTTATAATTGCGTTATCGTCTTCAATTCAAGAGTATTGTCTTATTGAGCTGTGCCTCTCTGGAGCGGTTCCCTGATATTTATAACTCCAGGCTATCGCTTTCCAGATAATAAACGCGCCACTCAGAACACTCAACCATTGAAAACGTTGGCCTAACATAACATAAACTTACATGATGTTCCATTCCAATTTGCTAATTAAATAGCAATATAATGAAAAAATGTGTCATAAAACAATCATTTTCCAAAACTCCTGCCTATCATGAAAATTTACATTGGACTAAAATCCTAATTACAGTTAAATTATTGACAGGCGTAGATATTAACTTCTTCATCATTCAGCTAACGCACTTTTCCCTATCTACAGTGTCATAAACATCGTTAAAAAATATTCAATACCCATGCGATAATTTTAATACACGCTGTTCTAATGTATTGATAGACTTTACCAACCACGTCATTCATGAGAGGGCGCAATGAAAACTGATTAAAAAGAGGAAGGAAATTACTTAGCTTGTTCTCAAATTTATTTATACAATCATATTTAGTATTATTGCCAGATTTAGGAACTACATTGGCTTTTTGTATCAATAAAAAAGGTCATGGATGTATTTAAATATAAAACTATAGACTTTAATAGATGATTCTACGAGTTTTTCACTCCGGAAGCAAACCGATATGAACCTCTGGAAATTCGTCTGAGTCGTCCCGAATCTGCTTTGCCGGCCGAATCTCGTGTAAACAATATAATAATATTTCATATTACTCTATATTTAATTCTTATAAAACATTTATAAAAAACCTTATAAAACATGCTAAACTGTGACATAGTAAGTTAATTTAAACTGTCTGAAGTACACACTTATTAACCGAAGTATGCTTCTCGACCCTCCCTAATTATGTATTTTTGCTGAAATATATGATAAAGGCTAGAAATAGACGCTTTTAGACAGAAGTTGGTTTCCGAGACCTGTGTATTCTATTTTCTTAATCAGGGTAAGAATGCAGACCCCGCTGGGACATATATGTATAATTAGAACCAGAAATGCTACTACACTTACAAAACATGATATACGAATTAAGTTAAACTCTCATACTATTTACCATGAACGTAAATAATATATACCATCAGCATGACAACTTACGTTTTAAAATTTCCATAGGACTCCATCATAAGTGCTTTTATTAAGCAATATAAGAACTTCGATTTTGAAAATTGCGTGCGAAACCGCGGGTAACAGCTAGTTAAAAATAAATATATTTACATAACAACAACAAAACTAAAATAAAACTATTTACAATAAATGATTACCCTTGGTTATTTAAAATCAGTGGTAGGTTATTTTAACCTTAAATAGAGTTCAACGGGAGAGCCCTACAAGCTACGCAAAACCGATGTTCCCGTTCCAGTTGTGGGGCACAGTCCTCGCAGACAGCGGGATGTCCGCAAGGGTAAACGGACTGTAGGTCCACGTCATAAAACTGCCGGAAGCATTTCTTACCTACTTCTTAAGGGGGTGGACAGTAGGTCCACGGTCCCGGCCTGGGACCCACTGTCCGACTCACGGGTTTCTTTTGACGAGGGGTTGACAAGGGATCGTCGTACTCACACTGCAGCACTTGAATGGATGTTTCGAGATCCAAACTCTATATCTGCTAAATAGTTTTCAGTACACTACATAAGACAGCTGCAAAAAGAATGAAACGAAATTATATACACAAAATAAAGTCAGGTTAGTTAAGCCATTTCTAACTTAAGAATGTCTGTAACGATTATAGTGTGGTCTTTGCTTTATTGGATACGTTTTCGCTCCGACTAGGAGAACAACGATTAAAATATCGTAAGAATGCACAGAAAAATCAAGTAAAGAGAACAAGTCATTTATATAATAGTATAAGAGCCTGTTAACTTTAGTCAATTGTTCTGTGTAAACATTGTTTTATAGTAGCACAATCATAAATTACCTTACATTTAGTCGTGAAAGCATAGAGTAAGCTTGATAATAATAACAACACTTCTTATTTCAAACTTTTTTGCGACCACTGTTGAGCACAAGTAATACAAATATTTAGATAAGAAAACTATTTTACTATATAAAGTTGTATTAAAAGTCTACTTTTAACAGTACACTTTAGTAAATATTGAGTATGCATGATGAGTACTGTATGCAGACATCAAAGGAATGTACTATATAACTTTTATATAGTTTATAAAACGCATAGCTTATTTGACTTTTAGACAGAAGTAGGCTTCTCAGAAGTTTGTATGTTCCTTGTTCGAGAAAACAAAGCAATATTAACTAGAGCTTTTTTACTAACTAAACATCAAATTTCAAAACTTTTAACGGTTAAACGGTTTATGTTAAAGGTGAATAAAACTAATAGGACTAATAAAAACTAAAATTAATCAGATAGTAATATAATGCTATATGGAATTCGCTAAGATATAATCCCTATTAGTAATCCACTTCATATGTGATAGCTTGAGTAAACTGTTTGTTAATATTTGCTGCTTTAGCAGTACGCTGTGCGAATGTAGTGGAAGCATCACTGACCAAAATAAAGAATAAGTGCAGGTAGAAAAACTAATGCACGGGCCAAGTCAGTTTTGAAAAGTAGGGACAGTTAGTCCACAGGTATCGGCGTGACTAACTGTCCTACCCTGCAGAAAAGTGACGTCAGCCACCCTCGTCAAACTAGGCGTGGACCTACAGTCCTACAATCGTCCGCAAGGAACAGCTACCATCATCAATGCCTTGTGCTCCAGGCAAACGAGGCAGTGATTTATCACTAGCTGCAAAAAACATAGAGGAAAAGCGGTTTCTGTTTAAGCTTTAAGCTTTATCCATATTAACACATCACTATTCAAAAAGTAAAGACAGTAAAATAATTCTTATTCAGTATTTGTTGCATGTCTCTTGAAGAACGACAAACAAAAAATGAGGGTTTTACGTTAATAATTAAATGCGTAATTAGTTCTTTTAACACCTATAAAATCAGTTATTTATTAGGTATTACTTTCAGAAATAACTTTGAAAACACTGCAATATACTATATATATTGGGTGTGAATACTGATTTTGATTTATACTAATTTAGACTTGTATTTATATAGAAATCAGGCAAAATTTATAATTGACGGTCTACTTGTGAGTGAGTGTGCAGGTCAAGCGAGGTATAGTCACAAGACTGAATTCTAAACTCGTTGTTGTACCCGGCCCGCCACTGTGTTACATTATGTCATAATAATGCAGCGTAAAACCCTACCCATCCTGTGTGTTAAAAAAACCAAAACAAACAAATATTGGACAAATTTGTTTCACATGAACCAAACATCGATATGTTTTAATTAGAATGCATGCTTGTATAAAATATAATTTTTAGTTCAAGAAAAAGTCGGTTGTGCAGAAATTGAACAGCTATAGATTTAAAAAATCAAACCTTTAAAAAACTACGTATGTGTTTCTAATGTTGGTTATAAAATAAATTATTGTCCTGGAATTGTATTTATTACTGGTTTCTTTCGTGACGAGCAATAAAATATTTCGTAAAAAAATACAACTGTATGAATAATAATATACTTATTATATTCATATTCATTAATTTATTATCATTGGTATATTACTTACTGTTAATTATTTCATTTTTACAGTATAGGTACTAAGGGTTCGATTTATTTGGCGTTTGGATATTATTTATTAGTAAATCACACAGATCTCAACTACTAATGCATATCGTGGAAAACTTTAAAATAACAAAAACTACATTATGTAATTTGTAAAGATATTCCTAGAGCGTTAAGTGTGCAGCTGGGCGGATGTGCAGTGTCGCCTATGTTCTAATTTTATGTGAAACGGATAGTTAGTTATCTAGTGCAAGAAAGCCACACATATTATACAATTTAACCTTATGTTTCAGGGTAGCAGTCTGACAGCTCTTATTGAAATCGTTCTAAACCTAATGTGGGGAATCGTAGAACGCTATGTTTTAGCAATATCTTTAGTATTAAATTGTTTAAATAGTTTAATAACTACGGCTTAACAAATACGTTCAATAAATTATTAGGTGAAATATACCTTTTCCTGAAGTAAGCCTGAGTCACTGTTGTTGATATTTGTAAGTAATATTTATATCACCGTCAGCCAACGAGATAAACGAGAACACAAGTCACAGTTTTCAACTAAATAATCCGTCTTCATACACAGTTTCACAACCTATTCTGTTATATTAGGGCCTCTCCTTAACAGATTAAAGAAAAATTACGTTGTGTACTTATAAAATTCAAATTGGCTCTCGGCATCAAGACTATAGATTATGGTTAAGTTAAATGACGGATAGTGGCCTAACTTTAGCTCCTAATATAGATTTTGCTAAAACTCTTATTAACAGCTTAGAAAAATTTAATGTTCATAGCTCAATTCGCTATCAAAATATAACCATGAGTTATTTCAAGTTATTGGTTTTGATAAAGCTCAGCCAAAATCCTATAGAGAAATATGACTTAGAACTCTATATTGTCTATATAGAAACAAACAGATTACAACAGAAAATATTTCCGGCTTACTCAGAATATTCTCAAACCTTTTATAAAAAAGGTTTCAGAAAACGCAACGAAAGTCTTGTGCATTGCCGTTTTGTATTTACACATTGATTTATTCTCCGATTTTCTCGTTATTATCATGGTTAAGATTAAGACAAATGTAACATTCGCAAACGCTCAGCCAAATTTCATGAAGTGACATGCAACATCATTGAACTCGATTTTGTCTAAAATGTAGAAATAAATGTTCATGCTAAATTTATAGGTTTATTTAAAACTGTTTCAGTTTCTAGAGTGACAGGTTTCTAAATGCTTTGAGTCAAAGATGACTACTATAAACGGTACAATTCGTTATATTTGTATTGCACCATCCATGAAAAAAATCAAGGTTCAATGTTTTAAATGTTGTCGGGTGCTTATTATAGTTTTCATACTGACTCCTGAAACCTTAAACTAGCGATTTTTTGCAAGAAGGAAAAAACACATATTGAATTCATTATTGTTTTAAAAAATAGATAACTGTAAACGATATATCTTATTGACTGGGTTATTATAATTTTATAAATACTTTAAAATCCTAAACCTTGCAATACATTGAAAATCATATTAAAGCTAATTTATTTTACAGTTAGGTTTTGTACATATAAAAAGATTAAAGGGGATTGGGTTGTTGGAAAGTCGTAGAGCGCAAAGTATTAAGGAGTATTAAAGAGCTAGTTATATCGAGCCGATACACCCAAGAAAACAGAGCATACGTTGGTACGGAAGACGAATAGACAAGGATTAGTGTAATGCAGAGGAGGGAACCTCGCGACTTGGTTCGTGGGATCATCGGGCGACACCACCGAGCGCTAGTGTAGAAACAGAATATTAGGGCTCCATAGCTACAACGAGGATAAAACTGTATTATTGGGCCAAAAACAAAATTTCATCAATATACAGATTCTATTCCTATTATTAAATTCCTAGATTTTTAAGTTCGAACCACGCTCCGCCAGGCCCAAAGCTCCTCCAGTTGCTCCCCTCAAACAACAAAGCCGTGTCGTCGGCATGAAAAAACGCCCGGTTCCCTAAGTGAGTTTAGTTGTTACCGGGGGATATGAATTTATGCTATGGCCACGCTCGTCAACAAGTATTTAGCGATTATGTCAAGTAATGGCCTTGAGCAACTGATTGACTCACCCACAGAGGAAATAACTGTTTATATCATATATCTTTAGAACTAGAGATCAATGTAGCTTTTAATACCATGTTTTAACTTCATTCAGACAAGACCATAATGCGGTAGTTTGTAATATGTTATATTCCTAATATGTCACTTTGTCTTCTGAATTTAAAAAAATAAATTAGAGGCGGCACACACTGGGAAATATAAGCGTTCACTCAATTAGGTTAATAATGTTAAACCATGTAATTATGCCTTTTCCTAAATTATAAGTTTACAAAAGTATTTATACATATATAGCTCCTAGGCTCTATAACACATTATCTTCGCAGTGCCTTCCTCGAAAACATTGGGCACCGCTCATACGCAAGCTGACATGCTGGGGGTTTTTACAATTGTTGACATAGAGCAACTCATATACTAGAAACTTTGTTTGACTGTTAATAAACGTATTTGCTGAATCTTTTGTTTAATTTATATGTACTTGGTTACACATTAACAATGCACTTTACCGTTAACTTACAAAAAAAACTGACATTTGAAATATTGAGCGTCCAAATAAAACCGTCATTTTAATATTAAATAACGAAAGAAAAAGAGGTATTGTATTTGTTTGACTGGTATTTTTTGTGCATTCTAAGAATCGAATGGTTTCTACTTATGTTTTATGTACTTTCAATAACACCTTCTTATAACTATTGGTCACTTGATTTCTTAAATGGAACGTAAAATTATCATAGTGCAAATTCTACAAAGAGACAAAATGATTCATAAATCTTTATCCTTTATTTTTACAATATTATTTTTACAGAACATAGGACGCTCTATAAAATGTAGGTAGATTTCAATGTTACCAATATGTAATAAAAAAGAAGTATCTGTCTTAGATGAGAAAATAAACAAAGAACAGAAGAAAATCTTGTTCATACGTCTAGAAACCTTTATTCTTGAACCGGTCTAGCCCTGTAGAGGCAACTACAAACATTGCTAAAACTAGTACAGTTTCCTGCTCTCCTAATATTCCGGTCCGATCAATCCAATCGCGATAGCTGGGTTGGCAGAGATGGAGACGGTTTTTGGGACTTTGTGATTGATTAATTTACTAAGGATACTTTTATTTATTAATGTGAGTAATTAATTTTTTATATCTAGAAGTTTTATATCTTAATAATACTGGAAATGACACAGTAACACGTCTAAATAATCTTTCGTTGGAGCAAGCACTAGTAGTAAATAAAACTATTTCTGAAGTAAATAAACTCGATTGGTTGTTTACCTTCACAAAAGTTTTTTCAAATTAAAGGGATAGGGCGTAAAGTATTTGTTCTGCTAGCTAGACGCTTGCCACTGCTCAAACTAGCACACAACATGCGTACAATTGAATCGCAATATGGCATAGTAAGTATGTAGAAGAATTAAACAAACCGTCAAAAAGCAGAAGGTTTGAAAGTTACAAACAAAACTTTCATACAGCCTAAGTATGTATTTTATAGAACCCAAATAATAAACGTAATATTAGCAGTAAAAAGCGATGAGTGAAACCAAAAAAAACTAGGTTTTTTATTAAGGAAAAACTATCCACAATTTTTTTATTGTCAACCAACAATCAGTTTTATTAAGTCAAAGATCGATTTTTGACTACTTCATGCAATTAAATTAGTTTGATTTTTGTATAATGTTTTTATTATAAACATTGCCATAGGATCTATAACATTAATACGAATCACCTTTATTACCATGTCAGAAGTTTGCTGGACAAATATTTAATGAATATCAATACAACAATTTGACTTAGAAGATATTCGTGAGGCGAATCTCATTTAAAGTAATAAATAAGTGTACTATATTGTACAAAGTTGTATGCAACTCTTCTGATGTGTTTTGTGTTAAATATAGTTAATACACGTTAGTACTATTAATAGCCAAATTGGAAATAATGACCTAAATTCCAATACTTGTGGCTCCTCACATGGTTCTTATATTATTATGATGATAATTACGTGTGACTCAATATAATAGCTTCCGCCAAAACTGAGAACAGAAGTCGAGAGTCCAGTGTCAGTGCCGCGCCAGTTCCCCTCATTTGTAAAAACAAGTACAGTAAAGATGTCTTATTCTACCAGGTGGAGGGCTAAGAAGCCCTCTCTAACACAAACTGGAGACCAACGGCTTAAAGGTGACTTCTGAACCACCACCAATGATTGGGCAGGCGGGCTGCTTTGCAAGGACTGGATCTTCAGCGGTCACCCATCCAAGCAGCAGCCACGCTCGACGTTGCTTGATCCAGTTATCTTTGCGATAACCGTTGTACCCGCTACACAGCGCCATTGGCTTAGTTTGGATACACGATTGTGAAATAAGTTTGTTTTAATTAGTGGGTATAACCAGTATTCAAACTGTAATGATAGCTTGAATACTTATTTGTAATCGCTTATAAACGCTGCAAATGACTTTCCTATCAAAAACGTTTAAAATATAGATTAAAATTGTACTTTAATCCAAAACTTTGCCGCAGGAAGTGTTTTCCTGGCCCAATAATAAAAAAAATTCCTAGCTTACTCCTTTTTTATGTTTTTAACGGTGTTCAAAATAAGTTAGATTATAAGTTTTAATTCACTAAAATTAAATAACAATAAATATGTAATTATTAAAAATCCACCCAGTTAGAAGCACCAACTTATTCAGTTAAAGACTATAGAAAATTAGAAATGTTATGTTCAGAAATAAATATATCGGCGTAGGTTTATTTAACATATGTTTTGTTTAAAACAGTGAGGCTCATTCAAACTGCCCGCCTTAATCGATCACCAGTTATTTGTGATGGAATCGGTGATCGCCAGGGTTCTGCTACGTGAACCTCATCCATCTCTGCGCGCCTGATACTCAGTTACAGGTGAAACATTGAAACGCTGCCTTATCTAGCCTCATCTTGGCTCAATTTCTATTGGTTAGTTAAATATTCATAACTCTGTTCTTGAATGGCTATATTTTTTGTTATGGGCGGAGCTGGGCCGGTTGTTTCTTGGACCGCTTGGGTGGACCCCGTTGATTCGACGCTGACGTCACTTGCAAACCTAACCTAGCTTAACCACCACGTGGATGACACAAAAGCTGAGACAAAGTAATTTACATCCCCAGTTCTTTAGTACCTTTCTGGGCCTACGTACTTATTATTATACTCAAAATTGTCTCTTTGTTCCGCTAAAAGAGTTAATATTTCCAGAATAGTCAATAATATTGAAATTTTTCAGATTCATTGGATTGATTTACATATGTTCGTGTATATTTATATATATATATATATATATATAAATATATATATATATATATATATATATATTTATATGAAACTTTAACACAGAATAAAACGTACTGAATCAGTCACCATTTCTGTTTAATACCTCAATATGTGCAGCTTTTGAAGCTAATGTGGAGTAAGAGGTCCGGGCAACGCCTCAAATTTTCAATGTTTTCAATTAATTTGTAACAAACAATTATTATTATTTAAATAATTTAGTACTACTGACAAGAACTGCTGAAAGATCGTTCTCAGCATTAAGACGGCTCAAGAACGTCTTAAGGAGCATTGAGCGGTTCACTACACTTGCGTTACTTTCTGTTGCCTTCTACGGGAAAACATCAGTCCTCTTGACCCTCACAATTCTCCTGGCTACGTTATTGTAACGTGGCTTACTTTTTAATCTCAATACGAAAACTTATGATAATTATTAGGTTTAACAGTTTATTGGACTAATTACAATTCCAATAAAATTCGTTAAAGTGAAAATATACAATGTTATAGGATGTTAAAAAGTTACTTAATCACTATATCGGCAATTATATTGAAAATGCGCTTCAACTACTTTAATAAACGTTAATCTTGTGAAACTCCGTTTTTAAAATATCAATTTTAAATTTAAGGTGGGGAAAAATATAATGAATAAGATCCTAATTTTTTTTGGGGGGGGGGGGGAAGATACTATATAAGAGTCTCTTCCCAACTCTACGAGGTGACGCTAAGTGACGAGATGTTGCCGTATAGTCACCTATTTGATTTAATGCACAGCATTTTATCGTAATTTAAACGGGAAAGGAAGTTATTTAACGATTCACTATATTAGAGTATCTTCCCAATTCCATGCCCCATTGAGCGTTTGCGAAATCTAACTCAGGGGAATATATAAAACGGTTTACTCTGTATACAATTGCAGTGGTTTAAAGTTACAAACTCGTGTTAGCGCTTAGGGAATTTATAAATAATTTCACGAATATCATCTTAGCCTCAAAACAACTCCTCGTTTCAAAGGATCTAACAGACGTAACAATTATATTATAAAATATATATAGTTTTAATATTTATCGCTAAAATTGCAACTTGAAACAATTATTAATGAGTTTATGAGACAGCATCAATACATTCAATGTTAAAATCTGTTACCCCTTAAAAGGAAAGGTGGTTGCGATCTATCTAGCAAGAAACTAAGGAAGTTATTATAAATACATCATGACAAAGTATTAAACACGCTTTCCTAAAACCAGACCAGGTAAATGTAAATTTTTACCCTGAAACGTTAAACTTTGTCTTGACGTGCAGAGCCAAAACATTTTGTTTTATTTCCTCTTAAATGTACTGCATATTACTCGTATATGCAAAATTAACTAAATATAATATTTTAGGTGTGTTTTCGAACCTAATTTTGGGCATTACAATTATATAGAAAGTCTTAAAAAGTGTATGGGTTTCAGAGTTTTATAGTACATGTTAAATATTTAATATTTTTTGACATTAATTTTTTGATGGCTTTAGCATCATCATACCCTGGTATTTAAGTCAAGGAGGTTTTATGGTAACTATTTAGATTTTTATAAATTTAAATGCCACTCTTAGTGTATAAAATGGAGTGAAAACCAGAAGAACAAATCATTAAAACAAGAATACTGAACTTAAATGTTTACTAACAAATTTATGAAACATTTAGGATGTGTCTTAATCGAAGCTGCCTAAAAGTTAAAAGTTTTAAAAATTGTTTAGTGTTAGTTTATAACAATATGGTATAAGTAGATTAAAACAAATTAATTAAATCTTTAGCTGGATGGATACACGGAAACACGCACGCTTAGTTATATGACATTTTAGTATTCTTCGAATAAAATATTATTTATATGTACTGGTTTAATTTTGTTTACTTTTAATAAAACAGCATTTCAAAAATATTTCATTTGAAACAGTATGATAAGTTCATTGCAAAACGTAAAGTATTTTATTTAGGAAACAAGGCAACGCCACCCCCTCTAATGTCCTTACGGCAAAATCAACTACAAATAACTTACTTTTAATGTTTGAAATATTGAGTTCTCTCTTGACTAAAGTGATGTTTGGAAATTATCAATACGTCTGGTTTAACTTGGCACGTCATAAATTCAGAATATCACTTTTATTAATGCAGTTTGGGGATTTCGGTGTAACCAAGTTAATTTATGTTTGTTTATTGGAACAATTCTTGTATTGAAGATTTACTAGAGAAAAACAATATTCTTTAAATGAAGTTTAAATCTGTAAGAAAGAGTTTTTTCCGGCCAGATTACACTGGTATACCCTCCGTAGTGACACTGGCAGAGGGCCGTTGAGTTCTGCTGCACTTGATGTCACTGCCCTCTGTTGTAGTAGTGAGGACTCTCGACTGCTGCAGCTGATGCTGTCGCTCAGAGATCGATACTCGGCCCGGGATGAAGCTGGCCACGTCCGCATAGCTGTCAATCGGAAGGTGAGGGACTCGACTAGGTGTCACTGTAGACGAATGAGAACCTCCATTACTGCCACTGTCCGAATGGGTCGGCTGTAGATTCGTCGTGTTGCCATCTTCACTTCCTCTAAGCAATCTGTGATGGTACTTGACGTTCGAGATCCTCACAAGGAACTGCTTTGGTCATACTGCTGTGGTGTTGCTCCTATCCAATAAATATCAACCTACCAAGTTTACTAACATTTAAAATTATGGTTCCGTGCTTTTAAAACTTATTTATTTCTTTATTTATAAGCTTTATATCTCTGTTTACGTACAATTTGTAAGCTAGATTGTAACGGTGAAATACGGTTTATTGTGTGACATGGGATTTACCGGGTGCAGATCTTAGGTGCTGTTGAGTTTGTCCACTACTGCATGAGACTGCCACTTGCCTCGTTCGAAATTTCCCACTTCACCTCATCAATTACAATAACAGAATCACTTGTTTGTAAGAGTGATCAAAAACAATGCAACCTTTCCCAAATTATTACTTTCGAGATTGGAAGCCATGTCTGCTATGATTAATTTTCGTTACTATCCACTCTTGTATATGCGATATTATTGAACCCATAGAAATTAAATCTATGTTAGAAAAGAAATAACTATTCGCCTTCATGTGGGGGATACTTATTGTAGACACACCGGTATTTATATTGCAGCGACAACAATGCAGGCGAGCCAACATTATAGAATCCGATACGCAGGCTTTTCACTTTTCTTGACGTAACAGAGGTCAAGCACGGATTGCATCAATGAGACCCAATGGACATGTGCCGACTGATAAAGATTGACGCAGTCTACTCACTATCTTCGTATTGTCATAAAGTTCAGTGGCGAGTCCAGTTGGTTTATAATAATTACTCAATAACATTTGCGTAACGAATAAATCTTGGTTTTAATCATTGTAGGACAGGCCTACCACTTCTCGAACGGGAAATTGTTGTCAATAGTGGCTAAATAGATCACAGTGTGGCAGAAGATTTTGAAATGACAACGGAAAACACTAGAGAGGCTTATATCGATCCGAGAGGAAGTGATCAAGACAACAATAGATGAAAGAGTCCGACAAAATCTAAAGTAGAGGGACAAAAAGATTTATTGGAAGTAGTGAATCAAACTGTTAGAGAGAAATTATTAAAAGTGAGAAAAATGTGTTTTATGAAAAAAACGTCACTTGCAGAAACTACCAGAGTTAGAATAGAAGGATTAAGATAAAATGTGTGGAACGGTATACTCAGCACTTAAACTGGTCAAGATAGGACAATACGGCAAGTGAAGAGAAATAAAGCCATACCTGGGAGTGGAACACCAGGAAGACCAGGTATATGTGCAGCGATACCGTTGAGGAAGAAACAATCAATCTTGATCAAAATGTGAACGAGGAATTCAAGAGCGAAGAAACAAAAGGAGACGTGTACGGAAGTAATAAAAATAAGAAATTTAAATGATCAGGGAATAAATCAGGATATTTTTTGAATAAAACATAAATACAAGGACTTGAGACGTAGGAGATGTGTATTACCACTGTGGAATGTTCAGTTTTGGTAAATAAATTGATTCTGGAATCATAATCGTCTAAAGTAATTAAAAAATAGTCGACGCGAAGAAGCTCAAAAGATACTTTTTGCATCGGTCAACATCAAAGATGCCATGACAGATTATTAAATCAAGTGTAAATTGTATGAAGACGTATTCTCATTGTCTCATCAGGTTCACAATTGAGTACACTACGGTATTTAGACACGATCCCAAAAACATTGTGGAGCAAACGAGTTTTCCACACATATTCAGACGGTACACCTAGCCGAAGGTAAATGGAACTGAATTTAACATGCGTATTGAATCAATCCTTCCCACCATAGGTACGATATGTATATAATGATATTTAGCATGACACATATTAGTACCAAATATAGCGGTATTAAAACTAAACGTATTACTTGTTAAACCCTTACTTGCTCGTACCGTTACGTAAAAATATTTTTACTCTAAATGAACATTCCACTATGGTAACACACCTTTCTTCCCTTGTATTTGTTATTGTCTGGCGTGCTTATACTTGTGCTTAACTTTTTACAACTGAATAAGAGGGCAGATAGCAGTTTTCGAAAGAGGTGCTTCACATTCTAAATTCTTTTAGCACATGAATGTAAGTGATATTATCCTTAAAATTAATCAGCAATTGTGATTTCTTTATTCACAATCAACAACTTCAAGAACTCAAACCAAATATGAAATGTTGAAAATCATAAGGTCTTAACCTATAGACTTTTGTAAAATAAGTAAAACTGTCTTACTATTAATATTGATACGTTTTAAGACAGTATTTTAAAATAATATATCAATCGCTTTACTTAAGTTTTTCAATAGCTGACTCAAACTAAAAGATGTTGTCTAGTAACCGATTGTTAGAATGCAATCTCCTAAGCCTCTCATGTTACTAAGTTTTATTCAGGAAAAAATGAAATATTCTTTATTTTAATAGGTAAAAATATTACCATATAGTACTCTGTTATAGTAAGCATATCTAAAATAAACAAACTTAAAGGAGAAAATAATCCTTCTACTTCTGAGGTTAAGTGGTTGAAATGACTTATAATCATATTAAAAAACTTTTTTCTTATTTCGTTTCTGACAACTGAAACTATAACAGTCGTCGTCTCTGTATTACACGTGAGTAGATAAACACCCGCCCCAAAAGGGCAAAAATGTTTTCGGCGTGAACAAATTTAAACTAGTATAATTAAAAATAGAGGAAATAATTCAAACGGCGAAATGTATTAATACAAGATATATCAAAAATATAATCATAAAATGAAGCATAAATTATGTATATAACAAACCGTCACTATAATATATTTTAATGAGAAAACATTTAAATACATCATACAGTACATATTGTTTATTTAATATTAAAACAGCTTTCAAAATTAATTTAAAAATATTATATTTAGAAGGATAATTTCTACAATTCTACAGTATAAATTATTTTCAAATCTGATCCTTATCTCTCAAAAGTAGATTGTAACCAGAGGTAACATCCAAAAAGCTAACGGAGTGGGTGGGATCTCCAGTGAGGGTAATCGTTTGTCTGAAGCGATGTGTGGGGGTGGCGTGAAGAGGGTGGGACAGAATGTGGGACAAACACGTGCTGCATGTGGTGACGTCACACTTACCTCAGAATTTGAATAACAACGTGTTCCTCAATGACTCATTGACTCGCCGAGAGCGAATACAAGTACAAAGAATATTGTGACGCTACATCTTACATCAAGCTACTGCCGCTGGTCCTGACGCACTTTGTTATAAACGTGATCACAGCTTTTGACGCACCACGTTCCTATTATATTGGTTCCATGGCACTGCTCCTCAAATTACCAAAAATGGAATGAACACTGTGAAATTTACTGCGCTTGATTTACTACATATAGCAATCAAAGGGAAAATGTTATCACCTTGCTAATTTAGTCAGGAAAACCTAAATTTATTACCATTACGTAATTAACAAACTGTACATCTGTCTTATATATTTAATAGATTTGTGGAAAATTTTGGCAGTGTTGAAATAGTAATTGTAAATTCTAGGAATTAGTTTAACCTTTCTACAACAAAGTGTTTAACTACATTACATTAAAGAATTAATTTTACAATACTAATATTAAACTTTGTTCGTTGTCTAAGAAAAGTATGTAAAAGTATTGCATTGTCCTGTTTAATTAAAATAATGAGATATGAAAAATCATATTATATTATACTAGTCATTACAGTGAGTTAACTAACGTATTGAGCATGTTATACTTTAAGAGGAAGGACCATAGCACTGCAACTGCGCTTTTGCTCGTTTGTGACGAGTTGCTTCACGCAAGGGCGGATAAGAAAGCATCTCTTCTTGCAATGCTGGACTTTTCACATGCATTCGACTCAATAGACCACAGGATGTTGTTGGCTGTCATGCATTTTTATGGTTTTCGACCAGAGGTGGTTTCTTGGTTTGATTCCTATTTGGTGAATAGGAGACAAAAGGTTAAAATTGGGATGGATTTCTCCTCATCTTTAAGTAGAGTTGCTGGTGTTCCACAGGGAAGTTGCCTTGGGCCCATTCTATTCACCCTGTTTTCCGCCACTATGGGTTCAGACTTGCAACATAGTCGCTTGTATTCATACGCCGATGATGCTCAACTGTGTGTTTCATATGAAGCCGGAAGAGCTGACTCAGCAGTTTCCATTTTGAATGCTGACTTAAGCATTGTCCATGATTGGTCTGAGAGGCATGGGATTAAACTGAACAAGGAAAAGTGTAGTGTGTTGTCGATTCCTTCCAATGTGGGTTCGGAGACAGTGGGTGAGGTGTTGCTTGGCAGTGTCAGACTGAAGGAGTGTGAATCGTCAAAGCTCTTGGGCCTCATGCTTGATAGTGGCCTAACACTATCTGGTCATGTAAGTTCTGTTTGTCGGCGAACACTTGGTCGACTGAGAATGCTATACAAGCATAGGCACATGTTTCCTAGAGAGACCAGGCTTCGCCTTGTCCGGGCTCTTGTGCTCTCTGTGATCGATTATTGCCTCCCTGTCTATGGCAACATTGTGTCTAAAGGAGATTTAGAAAAATTACAGAGGGTCCAAAATATGTGTGTAAGGTATGTATGTGGTTTAAGAAGGTTTGACCATGTTTCGGAGGCTCGACGATCGCTGGGTTTGTTGACTGTAGCTGATACTTGTACCCTGCGCTCCTCATGCCTGCTTTACAGAATCCTGACCACTGGCAGGCCGGGATATCTGAGAGAAAAACTAAAAAGCAGGTCTCAAGTCCGATCTCGCAGTACTAGACAGGATCAAATGTTGGAGATGCCTCGCGTTCGCCGTGAATTTGATAGAAAGCGATTTGCGTACTTTGCTCCCAAATTATATAATGAACTGTCCTCCAGCGTAACAGGCCAGGGTGTATCTGAAACGACATACAAAGAAAATATATACAAGTATTTAATGTACAATACAAGGTGATATAGCCATATATAACTGTATGTCTAATATTATGTTTTATTTATTAATAACTATAAAATAAGCTTTTAATTTTTTAAGAACTATAATAAGACATGAGTCGTTTTGTAAACCAGCAATTATTGTTGAAAACCGCTCCAAAATAAAGTCCTTATTTATTTATTAAGAGCACTTTTTGTATATTAATTTGGAAGTTATGAGATGATACGAGTTTGCCTTATATTATTTAAACGTACGATGTTATATTATTAGTCTTTAGTTATCAAAATACCGTCTGTGTCAGCCAGTACACATCTATTGACAGTGTAAATATATGTGAATTATTTTGTAACAAAAGAGTTGCATCTAGAGAAAGACATTTGTTCTCGTATTCTACGTAATTTCCAAACATTTCATAGTTGAACAACATATGGAACGGTGGTTAAAGATAAAAGATTACCATATCAACTAGGGGATCATCGCGATTCCTTCAAATGAATTTTAAAGCGAAATTAATCCTAAAATGTACACTCCACCCTGCTCCAATGCTGTCACATTTTATTTACGAATTCCTTAGCAAAACCTTATCTATACAAATAATTTTGCCTTGTAACTCCTTATAAGCTACAGAGTAACTATTGATATCTTAACAAAAACTGCGATGGTGCAATTTTGCCTTGTATTGCTTACTTCATAATTATAATATAAATAATAAATATTCGGCCAAAGTAATGAAATAAAAAAATCCTTTTTTACTGGCAATAAATTTATAATTTGGAATTTGTAAATTAAAACTGAAATGTCTGACCTTTTATTTGGATCGTTAGTTACACTTTTAGAAATAGAGCCCTTCATCCTCCCAAAAAGTGTACTATATATTTTTAAAAGGAAAATATTACTGTTGGGTAAATGTTATTCTACTACTATTTTTAAAATACAGTTTTTGGCAAGGTGTTAAATCTTTGGCTGGTTTTTAGGCAGATCAGTAGGGTTATGACCACGTTCATAGACTGTTCAGCTCAACAGTGGGTGTTCTAGTGAATATTAAATGTTATAATGTAGTTTAAAATGTTGTTCAATAAGATCTAAAATAAAAACACTTTTAACGGTAATAAGTTATAAAACACTTTGAAAAAAAATAGCGGTAAATAATGCGCGCTCATAAAACAAAAAATCAATAACTGTTGTGTTCAAAGTGAATAAACAGGTTTATTACTAAATCGGTAGCAGTAGCAACAATAAATACTGCAGTATAAAATATTTCATCGGAAATGAATTATCCAATTGACGTCATAAGTCACGTGACAGCTGGAGTCACGTGATCTGTCTGATCTTTGCTGCTCGTTGCTTTGTTGGGGGTGGTAGCCAACCCACCCACTGCCACTCAGAAACACAATTCTAGATCTTTACCTGAATATGACGTTTGATGACGAACTTCCATTTGATTTTCGCTTTTGATCCATTATAAACAGGAAATTCTGAATTAATTGAGTTCACAAGTGGCCGTGTCGTAAAAGTACTTTGCCTTTCGAACGGTCATTTCCTTTCCTATTTTTACCTCTTACATTTAGATGTGTTTTTTATATCGTCTATTTATCCCTCATTGTTCGAACGTACTACATTTTAAAAGTAGTTTATTCTAGTACTGAGTGTTATTATGATTCGGTTTTTACAAGACTTTTCCTACGAGATTTTGGGTAAACTATAGGTAAATTTCATTCTTTTCACTCCCATCTAACACACGGCGTCCTGTCCGTTGTCTGTTTACTGGATTCGTACTAGCTGTTGAGGTGGACCTACGATAGCACGGGACTTCCTGGTCATTCTCCTCATGGCTGCTGCAAAGTGCGGATCGTTTGTTTCAGTGAAAGTCTGTGATGTGTCGTGTCTTATATCTTTCGCTTTATATACATTCTGCCAAATCGTTCATGTCTTGGTGTTCAATTCGATTTCAAAGTATATTTTGAGTTACCCTCACACATTTGGAATAGTTATTATTAAAGTCCGTCATAAACCTCCTTACTTCGTTAATAAATACCAAAGAGCGGAAATTAAGTTTCATTTTTTAAAGCATACATTTCAGGGGAAGAAGACTGGCAAATTTGTAGCCATATGAACAAGAGCAATGTCTGGTTTTATACAGCTCATTTAGGTAAAGATGTTCACTATGCGGAGTTTTATATGCGGCAACAAGTTGTATAATTTTATCTGGTTCAGATTGAGCTTTTATTACTATGTAATGTAGTGACTCTTATACGGTTTGCTGTATCCATATAACATATGGTTGATAAATTTTCCCCAGAAAATAACCTCATTTCTTTTAGCCCCCGATAACATCAGTCCTCCCTCCCGGGAATTCCCTAGTATGGCCAGATAAACTCCTGAGTAAATGAACCCCCTCATTAACTTAAGAATCTGATAAAGAATAATGTCTTAGATTAAGTACTCTTCGCGTATTAAAACAGATTGCCTCATAACGCCCTGGTGGGCAGATTTACTCATTACACAGTCAAATCCACTTCCTGGTATGCTAGAAACTTGAAATAGAAGTTACCTGAAGCCAACAATTTCTTCATTGATGATACTCAAAAAATCAGAAGGGCTGACCAGTGCAGTCTTTCCTCACAAGCTCCGTACCGAGAAAACGGAAGTCATAGCTACAATCCGAGGTTAGAATCGATAACATTACATTTCCGACAAGAAAGGAACAGTCACTTACTCTCGTATCTCTAACGGTTAAGCCACAAAACGCCCTTAAAGTAAAACATTTCGTTAAGTCCGGAAAATTCAATACAACAGGTCTACCTTATACTCCCAGATCCCAAATTCAATGCTCGGACTTAACCTGTCCCCGAATTCGTAATTGGCTATTTTTTGAGTTTTAAATTTATATGCGACTATTTATATAACCTGTCTGATCGATACATTTCCCCCAGAAAAGAACCACGCAATCTTTTAAAACCCGATAACATTAAAACCCCTCCCGGGAATTTCCTGGTATGACCAGATATACTCCAGAGTAAACGAAACCCCCCTATCAACTTAATAATCGGAAGAAGATTACTTACTTAGATTAGGTGCTCTTCAGGTAATAGACCAGCTCTCCTCATAACGCCCTGTGGGGCAGATTTACTCAGCACACAGAGTCTAAACCACTTTCTGGTATGCTACAAATTTTACATTTTCTACAAATTTTGCTGAGAATGTGAAATAGCCCAAAAATGTTAAAAAGCTGGTAGGTTTTTATTTTTATTTACACAGTTCAATTTACAATAACTGACAAGAGGGGTCTTCTCTCCCAAGGTCTCTACCGGCTATACCAGAGGTCGGCTCAAATCCGAGGCCAGAATCCTTCAATTTAAAATGTCCTAAAAGAAACGTCCAATCACTTTTTGACGTAACTCCAATGGTTAAGCCACAAAACGCCCTCAAAGACAAAAGTTAGGTTAAAATTAAACACTACTTTTCACTTCCTGGCAAACGTAATCTCGGACTTTAGTTATTCCCAAATTCTTCTTCTCCTAATTTTTCTAACACATCACTTAATTTTTTATGAAATCAATTGATTATTGTTATTCATCACACATCATTTGGCTGAGCGTTAGTGAACCATTATGACCCCGTACGATTCTCGAGAACGGATTCAAATGTTACCTAATTCCTCTTATCCCCGAATTCGCAAGCGACCATTAAGGGGGCCTGGTGGCGTAGCCCCATCGAGCCGAAGGCGAGTATAGTATATAATTATGAATATATATGTATATGTATATTATATATATATACAAATATATAATATATATATATATATATATATATATAAAATGTATATGTTATACATACATTAAGGAAATAAGGCTAACTAAACTGTCGTACCGTTCGTAAAATACATTAAATAGGAAGTGAATTATTGAAAAGGCCTGAAGTAGACACCAATTGACCGAAGTAAGCTTATCGTTCCTACAAAGGCAACTTTAGCTGTTAAGTTGGAAATATTATTCATTCGAACCAAAAATGCCCCAATATGCGAAAATATTTTGTATATATATTCCTATATAATATATGTATATATATATATATATATATAATTATTTTTAGTACAATTTTATTATATTTAAGTTTATAAAAAATGAAACATTTTAATTTTGATGAACAACATTTGTGACTATAGGTTTATATTACTTTTAAAATATAATCTTCCTGCTATTAAAATATTAAATTTTAGTTGCTAGCTGATAAGGTGAATACAAATTATTTATTAATTTGACATTTTATTCATACACTTGCTATATCACTTGCAAGGAAATTGAGTTAATTAGAAAATAGTATATATGAACAATGTAGTTTCCGCTCAATAAAATATCTGCCAAATAAGGTAATTTATTTGGTTCAATAATATCTGCAGTTTAGCAGTTTATGGAATTCAAAACATAAAAAGTATACCTTGAGTAAATTTTAATTTTTACTATTTCTATACGGTTTTTGTGTAATTTACAATATTTAAATAAAAAAATATTTTGACAATATGGACACAAAGTATCAATTACCTTTGGATCCTCTCTATCACAAAAGTTGATCGTCAGCTCAAATATGTTTTCCGAAATTACTCTATGGCAAAACTAGCTGTAGTAAAAGATCAATTAAAGTAGATGCTGGTGCTGGATTATAGATTAATATAGATTAGAGCGATGATATAACAACCTCCTCGCAATTGAACTATTACCCAACACTGGACAACGCGGGTACCTGTCAAAAACAGTGGATATTATTGTCTTGTCCCATCAGCTCAGATGCAGTGATGCAATTAGCCGAGACTCCTCGAGCTGTGGTAGAGGACCACTTTACAGTAATTTCAGTTGAACATAATTTAAAGTTTGACAGTTTAGTGAGGCTGTTCCGTCCACGTTATTGAGGAAATTAAATGAGAACCATGACAATAACAATGGGAACATATGGTTGTATTGAAAAAATATTGTGACCCGTGTAAAACTGTTTGAGGAGTGAGACATTTTTAAAGCATTTTATTGGTCATTAGATTGAAAATATTGAAAATGCCCAAACTATGTCAATCTAAGGGGATATGGATCAAACTTAAAAGTCACATACAAAAATGTTTAGTCCCTTAAAACATGATAGATTTTTTTTTAATAAAATGAAATAAATAAGAGCCAATCAGCGTCCGGCTGGAAAAAGTATGCCTATCTAAAAAAAACCAAATGTCCTTATAAGAATATAAGAATCAAAAAGGTAATGAAATATAATAAAACATTGCGTTTCATATGCCACGACCTTGAAGCTCCCAATTTTTTATTTTAGTTATTGTTCTTCGAACAATAAAAGCAAAGAGAGTATAAAAAACAACCTCTCTTTAATAAGTAAACAAATATACCGGGTTCTACTTCGATTTAGTTTTTGAAATCTACTGCATTCTACCACTAGATATTTGTCTCTGCCGAGACTCTGAGATTTCTGGATCTCAAACCATACAGCAAACTTAAAGTATACTTAACTCAACAGCCATGAAGTTAATGTTCAAAACTTAGTAAAAAAACTTGTTAATATATCATAAAGATGGAAAGTTTTATCTTTACAATGTATATATTTCTACTTAAATGATGCAGTAAAACTTGTAATTCTTCAGGCTGAAAACACAGGACTTTCATGCTATTTGTATTCTCCTATGACTTCCATTCTTAAACACATCAGCATTTAAGTCAGGAACTGAGAGGATCCGGTGCAAAACAGAGGAAAGGAACCTTAAATATGATTTGCGTGAGATTTAAAGATTAAAATGAAAGGCCTTGCACTCTTCCCTTATATGCATGAGCTGGATTACATGTGATGCGCAGATCACATTCAGAAACATAAAGCTGGAGACTACTCATTTATCTCACGGAGAAAATTGTGGTGTCCATTCAAACAACTTTGTTCGTTCCAATTTCCCATCAAAAACATAAATAAAACAGGGAAATATAATAGTTTAGATTTACTTCACTCGTTCCTGCATTATACATAATTTTGAAGTTTTATATCTTAATATTAAGTTTTTTAGCACTAACAATTCTGAATGAACATTAAAGTGTCAATTTTATTGGGCTTAATAGCATATGTGTTATGTTTAGTTTCACGAATGTTGATTCAGCCAGTTAAAAATGAAGGCCATTTGCAATGCCAGGCATTTATTGATCACAAACGACTTTCGCCACACTGCCAGTTTGAGGGTTAATATTGAATAAGAATGCTTTTGCAAAATATTATCTAAAACTATCTTGCATTATGAAAACAGTTTTGAAATAATTGATTTTCTCAACACGTACATAGGCTTAAATATACTGAAGCTATCTAACGTGCTCTATAAAACCTGCATAGAAAAAGCTAACGCTTGAGATTAGAAATTATGTTTTAATTATGTTATGATATATAATATCTTTGTTTGTTCGAACTGTACACTCCTGTAAATTTGGTTTCTTGCTGCTAATGTAATCGTAATGTAGTATATCGAACCTTTTTCTGAATTTATTTAGGTGTTTAAAGTTTTTGTTTATAAATAAATTCCCAAATGATAAAATTGTTATAGTCCACATTCAGTTTATGTAGTAAACTTTACTAAAATACTAAATAAACTGCCATGATTCATATGGAACCTCACGTGGAAAACATTATGTACATGATTTCAAGTCATTAGATAAACGATTTGGCTTTGAAACTTTAACCCTAATCTACGTCTCCAATGTTCAACACTAACTAAGATTACTAATAGAAAATAAAAAGTTGTTTGAATGGCAACCAAAAACTGGTTGGCCGAAATGTTTTGTTTTGACAAATTCCAGTCAATAATTCCAGTCTGATTCTAATATTACTAAAATATATAATTATTTGGATACATGTTAAATGTTTTCACCTGAAAATAGAAAGAAATCTGTAGTGTTTCATTCCTTTAATTTAAATTATAATAGAGATAGGCTAGACCTAGTCCAAATTACTATCGAAACATACTATTCAAATATAATGCTTTGGACCAATATCTGATAATAATTATACTTGTGTGTTTTGCTAATGACCTATTATAAACCATACAAAAATGTTCTCATAAACTTAGCAAAGCATATTGGGAAGGACGTAGCAGAGCCCTATGCATATTTATTATTGTCGAGAATATTTCATGTCTACAAAATTGTATTGGAACTAAATACGTATATAAAATAAGTTATATAATATAGTTAGTATACACTATAAGTTTTAGGTGTCAAAAACGACCTAACAAAAAACAGCATATTCTTTTAATAACAATATAGAGAGAAGAACTTATGAAAAGGTTGTAAAAGCCACGAAGGTTATTAATTGCACTATAAAATAATTCAAACAGCTTTTTTTTAAATAATACATTCCGACTGAATGTACGTGGACTGGATAGGAATAATATTCCTGTCTCATAAATTATTACCTACGTTTGATTAAAAGGTACTTCAACCAAAGTGTGACACATTAACAAATAAATCAACTCATCTTTGATAAAATAATTTTCAGTAAATATTAAAAACCGCCAATCATTCCAATTAAGAGGGGGATTAGTTGCGTTCAAGAAATTATAATCCAGTTTCAATAATTCAATTTTTTGTTTAGCAAAAAATAATTCTGGAAATATTTACGCACTTAGTGATCTCAAAATTACTGACGATGGATAGTTTGAAAGGATAACAGATCTTATGACAATTGGCAATTTCAAAAAATAGAACACGTAGAATAAATTAGAACGAAAACGCCGCCCTTTCTTCTTTAGTTGGTATTCTGTCTCATTTTTAGATAACGTGTCGCTTTGTCACAGCAAGTGCTCATGTTGGGAATTATTACATTCGGTTTTGGTTTTGTTACTAATTATTGCATTGACTAAAAATAGTTTTGATCAAAATTACCTAGATCAAATACCACAGTACGTATTTTATAGTCTAAAACCTAATTGTATATACACATTATAAGATCGGCGTGCAGTGAAATCGATCTTTATATGTAAACTCGGATCCATTGATACTTCTGAAAAGATTGTCTATAATATGAAAATCTTCCAAAATTATGTCACGTTTCTTATTAACTTATTGATCTATGCTATGACATCCAAATACAACAAAACGGGAGCAGAAGAAAAAACAGAGAGCTCTGACTCTCGCGTCAGAGATAATATGATATTATTAAAACAGTTTCTACGCTTAAAAACTTGATTCAAGTCTAAGATAAATCGAAATTAAGAAGGATTAGTAATAGCTGGTATACACGAGTATACATATTCTGATTTTGATGGTTTTGTATTATGGGAGTTATGATTGGAGAAACTGTAAAAAGTCCCGAAGATTTCGCAATAGGCAGATCTTTATGAAAACTACCTAAAATAAATAAGTCACAAAAGAAACGTTTTAGTACTACACACTTTTTATCAAAGCAGTAAACATACTTCATAAACAATAATTCAATGTGCCAAATTAGAATTTCCATCAGTGTAATAATGAATGTTACGATTTTCAATACACATTTAGTTGAATTTTGAGATTATCTCCATTTCACCTTCCTTTTATTGCATCGTCTGGTATCTGACGCTATTTAAGACTCGACTCCTGGAATCTGGTGTCACATTCGCCTGAAGTGATAAAAAAAGTCGACGGCGATGAAGCTCAAAACGAAACATCTACATAGTTTCTACATCAGAGACCCCTATAAATAGGTGAAGTGGCAGTCTCATTGTCTCATCAGGTACACAATTGAACTGTGTATTTAACTGGAGCCAAACTCCAAATTCAAATGAATTAATCCCTTCCTACCATAGCTAAGTTAAGTGTAGAAATCTCGGTTGCTCCACCGTGTTTAGAGATCATGTCTATCACATCTTAGTGCACTCAATTGCGTACTTTATGGGACAATGGGACTACCACTTCACCTATTTATAGGTGGAACTGTAGATCCATGCGTACTTTAGGCGAAGTTACTGACGTCATCACATTTTCACTGCGTGAAATAGTCCCGTGGACTACCGATCTTTGTTTCCAAAACTGACCTGGCTTTAGGCCTACATTAATGATTCTACCTGAACAGTTTTTTCTCTATGATGCCTCCATTGCACGTGGACTTCGTATTGCTCAGGAAGTAAATGTTAACAACAGTTTACACCAAAATTAAAGCAAATTAAAACACCAAATTTCGTCTGTGTCAACTGTCTAAAGAACAGAAAATCCATAATTGCGTGATGTTACGTATTAGCTATGGACAATTATAGAAGTAAAATGATAAAAAACGAAATAAAAATTAAAAACAATCACTTGATTTTAATATTAGTACTACCTGTTACCCGCGGCTTCGCACGAAATTTTTAGAACCGAAGTCCTTATAAAAAGCAATTATGGTGTAATATGATGGGAGTCCTATAAACATTTTAAAACGTAAGTAGGCATACATAAGGTAGATTGTAAGTAGTATCAGAGTTTAACTTAATTATTATATCATGTTTGGCACGTGTAGGAGTATTTCTGGTTCTAATTAATTGTATACATAACGTTACAGCTGCATCTGCCTTGTAATCCCGATCAAGAAAACACAAATCTCGGATCACACAGGCCTCGGAAACTTACTTTGGTCAAAAAGCGTATATTCCAGTCCTTGTCAAATATTTCAGGTCTAAGATATTACGAGTACCATAGTAGAGTTTCCCTTGTTGTTCTGACGAAGAAAAAATATATATACTTACATAGGACCGAGATGCCTACTTCGATTAAAAAGTGCCTACTTAAGACCGTTTAAATTCACTTACCTACTATGCCAAAGGTTGGCTTACCATATTGCCTTGATTAAAATACTTTATACGTTCGATTATACGGTTCTCGGAAATCTATTTTGGTCAAAATGGTGTTGGCATAGTTGAGTTAGCTAGGACTGAAAAGCCTATTACTACCTTGGGGAAAGCCCTACCTGCTTCTTATGTACTTCCGGTATAAGGGGAAACCCATATTTAGGGTTATTAACACTTGAAACCCATTCCAAAATAATCGTTATTAAAGTTTTGCGTTATACTTGTTTTTTGGACTGTAGCCAGGAAAGAATGAATCGTTAAGGTATGTTAGTATTCATTTCTCTCTTTTTCCGTAAGCCATCGTTAAAATGTAATATCATAATGTCATAATAACATTCATAACTTTGTTCATTAAGGTTAGTTTTATAACAGTATTTAATGCATTAGATGATTTTAATCCGTCACTGGCGCAATCTGGAGTAAAATGTATATGTTAATGTTTTATTTACTATCTGCATTACACTACCGATCAAACACTGCTTAGGCTACGTATTTTTGATAAAATTTAAATGTAAACAGATGTTTCAGAAAGTTTGTCGAATTATAGCTGTCAATAGCTGTTTAGTGCCAGTTTAATTTGAATTATGAAACGTTATTACGTTTCGTTCTTATCATAACATTCGAATGTAAACAAACTAATTTTTCAATTTGAATTCGACTTTATTTGGTGAAATGAATGTGTTATGGGTGGTAAAAAGCACTCTAAATATTAATTCAGACCAAAAGCTATACCGTACCTGTTCCAAATTTCCAGCACAATCCGTATAGCAGCAACTCATTCGAAGACAAACCTAGAAACATCTAAACATACAAACATCCAAACATACAAATATCCAAACATTAAAACTTTCGCATTTATAATATTAGTGTGATTTCTGTAAACAACAACTCACAATTTATTTATTTATTTACCAACGGGCAATCCATTACGATACAGTTTACAATAAATAGTCGACTTAGCTAGAAAACGGTTGTAATTAAAAACAAACATTGGCACGATAAATTAAAAAATGTTTACTCATTTACATATATTTACTCACTTGAAAAATATATAATTTTATACACGTGTTTGATAAGTTATTGTACTTTTATTGTATTCACATCCAAGAGTCCCCATGGCACATCCGATGATATATGCCTACGGTAATGTGCTGAAAGAAAGGCGATTATTTTATTACGCAGCTCTGTTTGGATCTTGGAACACCCGTTCAAGTACTGCAGTGTGAGTAAGATCCCTTGTCAAACCCTCGTCAAAAGAAACCCGTGAGTCGAAATATTCCACTCATTTTTATACAAAGAACGTCGAGTTCAATAGTGGTGCATGCCCAATCATGGAATTTGACTGAGCGTCATACAGAAATTATAAGTTTATAATGTTAACTTAACAAAAATGTATATTTTTGTATTTTGATATAAATTAGGCAAAGTTAAAATTATGTACTCATAATTCCACGAAACTAAGAGACTTTAAGGAGTTATAAGTACCTCGTTGTTAGAATACTTTATACCTACAAGAAAATATTTTAACATTGTGTGTTCTATTACTTTTGGGGTTACGGTTGATTTTAAAAAGGCTGAAGATTTATGTTTCAAATAAAGTGGTAAGAAAACATAAATGGAAGAATGAGGTACTTTTGGGAAATACCCAGCTTACATTATTAAGCTATGAACAGGAGAAAAGTCAGCTCTAAGAATATCTCCAGCATACGGCCATTTTAACTTTCATTGGTTGGGCTATTAATATACTTTGCTACCAAAGCAACTCATTTCAATTTAAAGCAACTAAATGCATAGTCCCTGTTCTAAGTAAATGTTTGGTATATGCTTTTGTATGTACTGTATAATACGCATTATACTTTAAATACATAAAATTAATAGTTTTCAGTTCATACTTTTTTTAGTTGATCTCTTTCAATTTAATATAACTAAATTCTACAACTCTATTTAGTGACTTTCCTCTTTGTAAAACAACAATTATGTTTCATTTTTCAGTTTCTTGTTACAGGTTCTTGGGTCGAATTTTTATTATAACATTTGCATTATATTTTTCTTTTTAGTGTATACATTTTGTATCCAATCATTAGTAATGCAGATAAAGACGTTTGATGGAATCCAGCTCATGTTTAGTTTTAATGATTTAAACGAGTAGATATAGTATGTTATTTATTCGGAGAAAGTGTATATTTTATGTGAATAGTGTTAGTGAACCAAGGATCTATTTCATGTTTCTCCCTATCATGTTAAACAGCCTGTCTAAAACTATTACCTAAAGGCCCTGTCATAAAGTTAAAAAAGTTCCCCTAACATGGCACAAGTTTACCATGAGATCCCTTTAGAGAAATAGCAATCTCTGCATTGTAATCAAGTTCCACAGCTCCAACGTATTAATTTGTACCACAAATGGAGTCGCTCTGGAATAGTGACATTAACGATGACACACCTTCTAGCCGCATGACGGCTACCATGGCAACTTTATAAATGCCAATCCCTGCTCTCTTTCTTTCTTCGTAGCTCTACGGTAGCTCTACGAAGAAAGGAGGAGTGCAGGGATTGGTATTTATAAAGTTGTCAAGTTGATAATAACTTTGTCTTTTATATCTGCATTACAGAAATGACCAAGCACTGCATATTTAGTATTTTCTAAAATGTAGACTACAGTTAAAAGTATATCCCACTAATATTATAAATGCAAAAGTTTGAATGTTGAGAAAAATTAGGTTGTTTACATTCGAATGTTATGATAAGAACGACACATATTTTGATAGCTGTTGACTGCTATAGTTCGACAAACTTTCTGAAACATCTGTTTACAATAGAATTTTATCGTGTAATGCAGATGGTAAATAAAACATTAATATATAAATTTTACTCCAGATTGTGCCATTGACGAATTAAAATCATCTAATGCATTAAATACTGTTATAAAACTAACCTTAATGAACAAAGTTATGAATGTTTTCACATAAGTTACTTTAAACTGATGGGTTCCTTGACATTATGATATTACATTTTAACGATGGCTTACCGAAAAACAGAGAAATGAATACAAACATACCTTAACAATTCATTCTTTCCCTGGCTACAGTCCAAAAAAACAAGTGTAACGCAAAACTTTAATAACGATTATTTTGGAATGTTGCATTACCTTTTAATAAGGATTTTCCCCCTATACCGGAAGTACATAAGAAGTAGGTAGGACTTCCCCCTAGGTCGTAATAGGCTTTATAGTCCTAGCAAATTCTACTATGTCAACACGATTTTGACCAAAGTAGATTTCCAAAGTAGAGAACTAGATAATCGATCGATGATATGGCAGCTAAACTGTGACATAGTAGGTAAGTGAATTTAAACGGTCTTAAGTAGACACTATTTAACCGAAGTAGGCATCTCGGTCCTACGTAAGTGTATATACATATATATATCACTTCGTCAGAACAACAAGGGAAACTCTACTATAGTACTGATAATATCTTAGACCTGAAATATATGACAAGGACTGGAAGTATACGCTTTTTGACCGAAGTACGTTTCCGAGACCTGTGTGATCTGAGATTTGTGTTTTCTTGATCGGGATGACAAGGCAGATTCAGCTGTGACGTTATGTACGAGTATATAATTAATTAGAACCAGAAATGCTCCTACACGTGCCAAATATGATATAGTAAATTAAGTTAAACTCTGATACTATTTACCATGAACTTAAATAATATCTACCTGATGTATGCCTTCTTACGTTTTACAATTTGTATAGGACTCCCATCATATTAAATCATAATTGCTATTACTAAGTAATTTATAAACTTTGGTTCTAAGATTGAGTGCGAAGCCGCGGGTAACAGCTAGTTTGTAATAAAAGCTTAAACTTTCTTATCTTGATATTTTATTACTCTATACTCAACAGCTGAACGTAGACACTTTTTGACCAAAAGTAGTACTTTTATATGTATTCATTTTCTTTTTCAGGATATCAGGAAAATTTGAACTGAACTATGGCGTAGAAATGTTATTGAATTAAACCAGAAATGTATGTCCTGCACATGCAAATCCTATATTATGATTCAGTAAACATGTTATAACTTTTATATTCTTAATTATGAGGAATGAAATAATAAGTACAAGATAAAATGCCTACTTCTGTTAGAATAGTATTATAGGGCTCCATCACATTTCATTGTAATGGCTTTCACTAGGAAGGCTACGCCCTTTGATTTTGAACATTGCGGGTGAAACTGCGTCTAAGTGCTAGTAATCTAATAGTTTAACATATTTTCATTTTCGTTATATATATTTTTGTAAGCCTTTTGTTACGAAAGGTTTAGTTCAAAATTATAATTTTTAGAAATACCGGTACTTATAAATATTATTATTTGTAAATTACTCATACCACAAGGTTGTATTCTAGGCCTAAAAAAGGTCTTTTCTCAATGAAATGTTACTACATAGCCTATGTGGTACAATATATATATATAATATATTCGAACAATTGCAAATTCTTTAGCAAAACCGGAGGTTTCCTTCACTTATTACATCGAAAAACAGATAAAGGTCTTAGAACCTGTGTTTGAAGCTGTCACTGTACGGTGATATGTAGGTGACGTCAGTGGTCACGACGTGATTAACAGGACCTAGATGACATGAGTGTAAGCGTAGATTTTCGTGTGTAAAGCCTGTCAATGTGTCTATAACATAACAGCAGCGTTTGTGATTAAAAAGGGATGTCGGGTGGAGTGGCATGTGTCACAGACCCCTGCAGTCCCTTTTATCTGCTGCACAATTTCAGTCAATCTGTGAATTTTAAAGAAAATCGTTATTATTAAATTCCACCCTTGTACCTCCACCCACCCACGTCCATGTTCCTGATGTTTCTTCGTTAATTACATAGTTTTATATCTGGAAATATGTACACAATTGTTATTTATACTTAAATACTCGAAATTTAATAAAAATCTTTAACCACATTCGGGTTTTATTTGCGTTTAAAGAGTACTAATTTATACATACGAGATAAATTACCGATAACGATATCTGATTGAACCCGCCTTATATAATTGTAATTCCAATTTCCTGACTTCTGCTATATTGTCCATACATATATATATATATATATATATATATATATATATATATATATATATATATATTTACTGGGAAGTGAGAACGCAAAAACTTTTGATCATCATAACTAGTCATTATTATACACATCTTTAATAGAAAATTAAAATACCAAAAAGCTATCTATAACACGTAAAATTATATATCCACCCAACGAGATTTGATCCGCGACAACCAAATGTTCAATAAGTAGTCACTATAAGAAACGGACTCGGGCGAAACATGCGAAATTAATAAACCTCGTAGCACATCTTTAGTACCATCTATGAGAAGGAATTAGCCTAAATGTATTAGTAGGAAAAGCGCAAATAATGCTGATTGATATCAATAAATAAATGTATAAATGGCAACTTGGATTTTTAGTATACGTTCGTATTAGGGCCGAGACACACATGCCCGCACCGTGCCCGACACGTGAGTCGGCCGATTGTTGGCCGTCATACGGTAAAAGAATTGCAGCGCAGTATTCAACCTGTAAGTTCAGACATGTCCGCACCGACACCAGACCTTAGTGGCCGCACCGTGCCCGCACCGTCACCGATATGTGGAGTTTGAATTTTGACGGGTACGGAGCGGTTTACAAGCGGCATCGGTCATGTATATAGAATACTTATAGAAGAAGTAAGAAAATGTCCTGTTATTTATTTATCCTATTATTTAAAGTTATGATCAATCAAGTGAAAAATATCGGAATGCAGAGTATAATGAGAATGTGTGGAAGAAGATTATGGAAAATCAGGAGTTGAAAAAGCATAAATGTTGAAATATAATTCTATGTTGGTTACTGTTGCATTCTTCTTTTTAAAACTATTTAAGTACCTAATCTAAACGTTCTATTTTATTGAATTATTTAGTATAGCCTACTAACTTTACACCATGCGTTAGCGTAAAAAATAACAGTTATTGATAAAAGTATTAATATTTTTTACATTTAGAGTAAACTAGTCATATTTTCTTATTATGCTCAAATTACAACAAATTTACAAAAATATGTAGTACTATTTTTGTAGTGATTTTAAAAGACTAGATTCGAATGATTGAAAATATACTAGGGCCTATAGGGCCATTCTTCCGTGCGCTCAGTATAGTTGCCGCGCCCGCGCCAGACGACCAATCGCAGAGTGGGGGAAGCGGTTAAGCCCGACACGACACGACAGTAAGATGCTCCTGCTTAACGAGCTCCTGACGCCTGAATTTTAATGGGGCGATCAAGCCAGGCGGAGAGAAAGAGTGGGGGCAGAGCCGAGCAGTACCGATAAATCCCGAAAATTCCTGACAAACCCTGTACATGCGGCTGATAGCGACCTCAGTTCGGAACGGTTCTGATTTCTATTATCTTACGAATTAATGAGTCGTTTTATATCCGAACATATCTGCAAAACATAGAAATTATATCGAATTAATTATATTAATATTGAACTTTCTTTATAACTCCAAAGACACTTTACAAAATGTGAGATGGTGCACAAAGAATAAAATGTCATAATCTTTTTGTGCTATTGGAATATATTCAAATTAATAGGGCAAAAGCAACATATTATAATGTGGAGTCCTTAATTGGTAGTAAATAAATTAATAATTACGCTACAAAATCTGTAATAAGAGTTATACGATAGCTGTAATAAACTAAGGGTATTAAAAAAGAAACTTGCGAGTAAATATTCAACCAAAAACATAATTATAGAAATATGACAAAATCAATGACAACTACCTGACTTAAATACCTAACATAGCACGTGATATCATTAATAAATATAAAATTTTCCTAATTATATTATATTACTGTAACTGACAAATTCAGTTTAAGATCATATATTTTATGAGTATATTTTTGGTTTACAATTTTAAACACATATTTATGTAAGAAATATTACACTTATATTACAGAAATATTTATGTAATACAGATGATGAAAATAATTTAGTCTATCTAGTGTACCACTGTTTGAAAATATAGTGATACATTTTAATAGGTTTGCCAGGTACTGAACTAAATTAAATTCAGAGGAGTACAGAGCGAGAACGCGCGGACTGCTCATTCCACTATTCTCACGGGCTATCTGTAGTTGGCAGGAGGGGCCCCTCCATCCCCACTCTTTCTCTCCACCTGGCTTGATCGCCCCATTAAAACTCAGGCGTGAGGAGCTCGTGCTCCTGCTAGCTCCCGCTTGACAGCTAGTGTAGTGATCGGCACTACCCCAGCAGGGTTGAACGTTGTTGTTGACTGTTCTGTTCGAGTATAGTTGTTGATATTATGTTTTAAACGTGCTTTTACATTTAATCTATAAAGTACGAGTATATTACTAGTATACTGTCTATTTTTGTTTTAGTTTAGTAACAGTTCAGTCATTCGTCATTCGTAATTTCAGTGAGTATGCCTAGTATGAGTGAAGTGAATTACTGAACAGTGAACAAAGTACCTAACTGACGTCCATCAGTCCATCAAAGATGTCTCAAAATTTGCATTCAGCGAGTGGTGCTTTCAAGCGTAAGTTAAAAAAGGCAAAAGATGATGCTGCCTCTAAATTATTAGATACAAACCCTAAACTAAACACATTTTTCATAACCTCCAAAACACCTAAATTTGACAGCAAAGCGACTGGAGAAGGATCAGGGACAAATGCATTACAAGACGTGTCTACACGTAGTTGTAGCTCGGAAACAAGCCCTGAAAGTAGTTTTTTAAGTAATGAACAAGACGCCCTTCACGATGATGATAAATACAAACACTCAGTTATACACAGCCTTCCGGATTCAAACCCACAAATACAGTCTACCAGTAGTCTTAATGTACCAGAATTTTAACGTTGATTTAACTGATCCAAATTGTTGGGGGCCATTGACCAACGAAATGAAAGACATTATAATTAAAAGCTTACCAAAGCACCTATCAAAAATTACAGATTGTGACTTTTCAACATCTAAGCGTGTGTATTCAGATAAAACAACGCGTTATGCCAACAAGAGCATGCTGTTTACGGGCATGAAAAACGGACAATTACAAAAGAGGGAATGGCTGATGTATTCACACTCTGCAGGTTGTTTTTATTGTGTCCCTTGTACCCTATTTCACAATGAATCAATTAATTGTTACACTGCTTTTACAAATGGATTTAATTATTGCAAGAATGTAAGCCGCCTTTCACAACATGAAATAAGTTCAGCTCATACAAATAAATTTTGTTAAGAGAGGAAGTGTTCTTGGTAAAATTGATTCTGCATTGCATCAACAGTACATGAAAGAAGTGGACTACTGGCGTAAAGTTTTATCACGCGTTATTCACGTAATAAAGTTCCTTGGGTTTCGGGGATTAGCCTTTCGGGGTTCTAAGAATGAAGTGTTTGGTTCTTTAACAAATGGGAACTTCATCAATCCTGGAACAGGAAAAGTGAGTTACTTGTCAACAACGATATGCAATGAATTGGCTGAAATAATGCATATATAAAATTGTTTCAACCATCGTCGAGGAGTTAAAATTAAGCAAATACTATTCTATCAGTATTGATTCTACACCCGATATAACACATCACGATCAGTTAACATTTATTGTTCGTTACATTTTAGATGATGGGTGTCCGATAGAAAGATTTTGAAGCTTTATCAGAATAGACGATCACACTGGTGCCGGAATGGAAGAAGTTGTTTTGAACATGTTGGCTTCCCTAAAAATACCTGTAGATGATATGAGAGGCCAATCGTACGACAATGCCGCGAATATGTGTGGTCAGTACTCAGGACTTCAATCACGAATCAAAGGCCACAATCAACTTGCGAAATTCATTCCATGTTCCGCTCATTCATTGAATTTAGTAGGAACACATGCAGCTAGCTCTTGCCTTCAAGCAACCAAGTTATTTATGTTTATACAGGGTGACTGCCGGGAACCGGACGTATTTTAAATGAATAGTACAACCTTATTTTATATAGTAAAATTATTTAATTGTGGAATATATATTGGTGAAAACATACCATTTCAAAAAACATATGTTTTATGGAACCTTTTATCCTAGTTTGGGTTTATTTCTTAAAGATGATATCATGAATGTGATGGCCGTTAACCTGGATACAGGTTTCCAACCTCTGGAGAAAATCATTACGCACTCTCATCAACATGTCTTGTCCAATCAAATTCACCTCTTCGGTGATTGCATCTTTTAGCTGCAATAATGTTCGTGGTTTGTGAACATAGACACGAGCTTTCAAATACCCCCATACGAAATAGTCACAGGGCGACAAATCTGGTGACCTCGGCGGCCACGGCACGTCACCAAAACGTGAAATCAACTTGCCAGGGAACATCTTCTTCACAACTCGCATCGATGCAGCGGCAGTATGCGCTGTAGCCTCATCTTGTTGGAAGTAAACATTTTTCACGTTTATTCCTCGCCTCCGAAGTTGTAGCTTGAGATATGTTTCCAACATGTGAACATAGCGTGCAGAATTCACTGTCACTGTGACTCCATTTTCCTCAAAAAAATACGGACCAATTATCCCAAAGTGGCCTACAGCACACCAAACCGTTACTTTTGGAGAGTGGAGTGGTTTTTCATGAAAGTTACATGGATTTTCAGGAGCCCAATATCGTAAGTTTTGTTTGTTCACTGAACCGTTTAAGTGGAAGTGAGCTTCGTCGCTCATTAACATCATTACATCAGGATTATCAGTAAACAACACGTGCATACGTACTGCGAAATCTTCTCTTTGTCCATAGTCCCTCTCTTTCAGTTGCTGTACCACCTGTATTTTATAGGGATGAAATTTCAAATCTGATTTTAAAATTATTCTGACAGAATCGCGCTTCATGCGTAGCTCTTGTGCGTGTCTTCGTGTAGAGCGACCCGGGCTCCTCATCAAAGCAGTTCTCACTCTAGCGATGTTGTCTGGTGTTCTCACTGTTCTTGCTGGACCGGGTGGCTTTTTCTTTGATACTGTTCCTGTTGTTCTGAACTTGTGCACCCATCTTAGCAATGTATTCCGGCTTGGAACCGTGTCATTTCGCGCAATATTAAAGTGGCGTCGGAAGATACGCTGTGTTTTGATAACGGATTCGCCATTTTTAATAAATGTGTCATATGCAAAAACACGATGCTGAACTGACCACTGATCCATCGTGACTAAAATGGTAAAGCTCACTCAAAACAATGACATAACCTCAATCTCCCTAGAACGTGTAACAACAATGTAACAGCTGTTGCAAATTCGTCCGGTTCCCGGCAGTCACTCTGTACAAGAACTGTATGTTTTCTTTAGTGCATCAACTTCAAGATGGGTGACCATTGAAAACCTGCTAAAGGACAGCAATAGTAAACAAAAGCTTTTACCTAAGAGACTTAATACTACAAGGTGGTTAGCCAAGTGGAATGCTTCAAGAGCTTTAATCGTTAACTACTGGGAGTTTCATGCAGCACTTGAAAAAATAGCGGAGAACCCACAAGAAAAACCAGAATGTAGATTTGCAGCTGAGGGTCTATGCAATTCGTTTGGCAAAATTGAAATAGCAATACTACTGGTAGTTTGGAATGATATCCTTGAACGTTTCAACGCTGCTAGTAAAACCATGCAAAGCACAAGTGCTGACTTGGGAATGGTTTGTAATCTGTATAAATCACTTAAAGATTACGTACAGACCCTTAGAGAGATATATGATTACTATGAACAGAAGGGTATGGAATTAATAAAAAGTGAGGTAGCTAACTACGAGGAAGACACGAAAAAGAGGAGGAATAGAAATAGAATGTCAGACGAAGACGAATTAAATGACACTGATAATGATACCAGTAAGTAGCTTTGATGGAAGACAAAACATGATTGTAAATATATTTTATATTGTTATTGACAATATAACCCAGGAATTAGACAACAAGTAAAAAATTTCTTTTGATCAAAATGAGGTTTTTGGTGTTTTGTATAACATAGACAAACTAAACGATGAAGAAATTCGTCAAAAAGCGTGTGGTTTGGTGGATAAATATTCCTCGGATCTCACATCTGAACTTGGGGAAGAACTGATCCATTTTAAAGCGTTTGTGGAAGAAGCTGAAGGTATAGAAGAAAACGCAAAAGAACATCATTTACCTGCCTACTATTTAAAATTTATCAGGGAGAAACAACTGACAACACTCTTCCCAAAAATTGATACTGCACTAAAAATCTTATTATGCATGATGTCTTCAAATGCATCGGGAGAACCGTAATCTATGAGGAGAACGGTCGTTCAGCATTCTCAAACGTGTGAAGAATTACGTACGCAACTCAACCACTAACACCAGGCTGTCCAGCCTAGTTGGGATTTCTGCAAATGCTGAACTGTTGAATGAACTGAATTTTGATGATATTGTAGACGAGTTTGCTACATTAAAAGCTAGAAAAGTTGATTTGTAAGGAAATATAAAACATAAAACTATTCATGTAATCAATGTATAATGTCACTAATATGATTTGAATATTATAAAGTGTTCAAAGCCACTAACATAGTTTTAATTGTAAGTCCCAAACTTTTTTTATTTTGTGTAGTTCTGTTTTTTTAGGTAGGGGGGGCCGCAAGTTAACATGTGCCTAGGAGCCGCTAAGGTCATAATCCGCCACTGACTGGCGGGCTTCCTTGACATTATGATATTACATTTTAACAATGGCTAATGGAATAACAGAGAAATGAATACTAACATGCCTCAACGATTCATTCTTTCCCTGGCTAAAGCCCAAAAAACAAGTGTAACGCAAAACTTTAATAACGATTATTTTGGAAAGTTGCAAAATAAGAATTTTTCTCTTGTACCGAAAGTAGGCACTTTTTAACCGAAGTAGGCATCTCGGTCCTACGTAAGTATATATATATCTATATAAATACAAATGAATTTCCGTTCGTTAGTTTTACTAAAACTCAAGAACGGCGAACCGATTTGGATAATTTTGGTCTTTAAATGTTCTTGGAGGTCCAGGGAAGGTTTAAACGATGAGAAAATATAACAAAATTGCATGGAAAATACTAAAAACGACAATTTGATTTTCCCATACAAACTGTTCTTACCTGTCAAACGTTTGATTGATGTTCATGTATCCATAATTAGTTTAACAGCTGTAACAAATACAAATGACGAAGTGTCTCAGTATCATACGTTTACTTACTACTGCATGCAATTTTGGGTAAAAAAGCTGTCGCCATTATAGGTTAACATTATTAGTGCAAGAAAACATTAATATCAGATACTGCTTACAATGCCGAGAAGAAAACGACCTAACATAGGTCGTCCAAGTAGATCGAATGTGCGGCGAGCTACCTTACCTAATCGCACTGATGACCGGCAAGAGACTGATAATGTTAACAGTCGTATTGGTATGGCACATTTGCGTTCTACAGTAAATCAGAATGAAATGGATAGACAAAGAATGCAACGAGTTCGGGCACATCGATCACAACAGCAGCGAGCCCGGTAAAAGGAAATAGACCGATTCCGCAAACGCAATGCTCCTGTGAACCTGGAACGAGCAGCATTCTCCTACGATCTGAAATCGATTATAGTGCCGACAAATACAGTACATCCAAATAACGCTGAATGTTATTATCTTAGATTGTTATTGGTGAATGTTCGTGGTCCGACATCGTTTCAACAATTGAGAACAGTTGATGGACATATGTGTGCTACTTACCATGAGGCGTGTCAACTATTACAGTTACTCGTGGATATATTAATTTAAACAAACTCTCCAATAATATAAAGTTTTAATTTTTTTGAGGCCTGAGTAACATTGTCACTATTGTTATTATTACTTTTATTCAGTTGTGTGAGTCCGAAGATGTACTCATTGAGTACGAAAGGCCTCACAAAAATAAAAACTTTATATTATTGGAGAGTTTGTTTAAATTAATATACAATTTCCAATAAGACAAGAACTTCAAGAATGTACTCGAGGATAATTTACATTGGGATAATACGCTCAAGGATTCCATCATATCTTCATCACCACATCAAATTCGAATATTGTTTACGATTATAATATCCACATGTTTCCATTCGAATCCGGAAGATTTGTGGATGAAATATAGGGATGACATGTCTGAGGAAATTTACAATGAGACATTGATCATGATAGAAGATATGTGTTTATTGATGGCAAATAAAATACTGTCATGTTTGGGCCTGACAGCACCCAATATTTTATGTCGAAGATTTTTGTTACACATGGTAAAGTATATCCTTATATATTTACGCACCGCAAAAAAGACAAAAAATGTAGTTTACCAGAAAGCTTTAAATTGATTACCCGTACTTTTACCTGTATTTATTGCCTTTTGTCCGATATGATAATGACAATAATTTGACAATAATTGTGTTGTTATTTAATGTATGCAAACATGTCATTTTTTATCATTTCCGATTCCAGGTGCTGAAACCAACAAAAAAGTCAGTGCTATGAACTTTTATTCATATAGATTCATGATCCGTGAAGGTGAAGTAAATCACATTTTGATGTGTCAACGGATTTTTTATCAGTTTGCAATTGACATGTATGCAAGCATCGTGTGTATGGCCAAGTACTTTGTTGGATGTACTCTGTTGAGTGGCAAAAGCGTGGTCTGCCACATATTAGTTTGGTTAGTTGATAAATTAAAGCCAGAAGACATTGATTCCATAATTTTAGCCGAGATTCCCGATGAAACACTTAACCCAAAATTGCATGCAGCAGTAATCAAACATATGATACATGGGCCTTGCGGAGTTTTCAACAACTCACCCTGTATGGTCGACGGCAAGTGTTCTAACTGATACCCTAGAGCATTGATTGCTGAAACCATCTCGGGAAATGATGATTACCCGTTGTATCGTCGGCAATCAGTTGAGGACGGTGGGCGATCTGTAATTGTGAAGATAAAAAGACAAAATTTTGATGTAGACAATCGTTGGATTGTGCCGTACTCGCCAATATTGTCCTAAACTTTTGAAACTCACTTCAATGTGGAATTTTGTAACTGTGTCAAATCGATAAAGTACATATGTAAATATGTTAACAAAGGCAGCGACATGGCCAAGAGGTAACGAAGTTCACCGGGTCAGCTAGTATATATATATAAATTTCTAATATATATATATATATATATATATATATTTCTTCTTCGTCAGAACAACAAGGCAAACTCTACTATAGTACTGGAAATATCTTAGACCTATCATGGTATATAACAAGGACTGGAAATATACCCTTTTTGAACGAAATTAAGTTTCCGAGACCTGTGTGATCTGAGATTTGTGTTTTCTTGATCGGGATGCCAAAGCAGATTCAGCTGTGACGTTATGTACATAATTAATAGAAACCAGAAATGCTCCTACACGTGCCAAACATGATATAGTAAATAAGGTTAAACTCTGATACTATTTACTATGAACTTAAATAAAATCTACCCGATGTATGCCTTCTTACGTTTTCAAATTTGTATAGGACTCCCATCGTATTACATCGTAATTGCTTTTACTAAGTAATTTAAGGACTTAGGTTCTAAGATTGCGTGCGAAGCCGCGGTTAACAGCTAGTATGAAACAAAAGTTACTTACAAAACATAAAAGCTTATACTACAAACTATATTTTTATAACAATGTTTATACAACACGTTAGTATAATTAGTTTAATATTCAGGACCTGTCATAAAAATTAAATAATAAGATAAATATTGTTATTGTTTAGTTAGTAACCGTACACATAAATGAACTATCCTCACACTCAGGATACATTATTCAGCTTAATACGGAGTTCTAAAACTAAATCAATTAAACTAAATTATATACAGGAAAGGTATGCTATATATCTAAGTCAGGGTCTGAAACAGTAACTGACTTTTAAGTCCACTTTGAAATTAATAGAAGATTTAATAATGATGTGAATTCTCTCTAAATTGTCCCATGAGTTTAACAGGTATGAGTAATAGTCATAGTAGACCTACTGACTACATCAAAAGAGGCTACATCCTTATTAAAGGCATCAGCCTTACAAATAATTAACTTTGTAGAACAAGATATGAAAAGAATGTGAAACCCAGTATTGAAAGTTTTTTACAGCTTGATAAAATACCTCCAGTTTCTTGTTCTTGTTAGGCTACAATAATAATGTATTGAAAATTCAATAGACCCAACTGTACCTACGAGTATTTGAACTAACGTGGAACATCCCTCCGATCACAGATATGGCAAGAAAACTAGTTTACCTGACCTCCCAACCTGATATAGGTAATTTTCCTTTGTGTGCGTGTGTGTGTGTGTATGTGTGTGTGCACACGCGAGCGTCGTGCGTGTGTGACGTCTGCTGTCTAAGAGTGTGAAAGCGCTGCATCCTCAAATGAGTAGACGAGTGAGATTCAATGTCAAGAGATCGTACATGGTCTGAGAAAGGATGTAACTATTTCACTGACTCAGCTACGAATTGCTGTGGTGTTATAATAACTAGTTGGACTGGAATAGACAACACATGTACATGTTCACGTTCAGTGTAATGTCAAGGCCAGCACTGTCGACTCCAGATGCATTCAGACTTTACACCCACTATGCGTCACCTGGTAAGTGCTATCTTGGTGCTCTGAACAAGTTGTTGTAACAAACCCAATCTCACATGTTAATGTCATATTTAAAACTTACTTAAAAAGCATCACAGCTTTGTTAGTAGATCTTAATCATAACATCTGAAACCTGATTTGCTTCCTTCGTGTTGGAAAACACCTGCCACTTCTGTTCGTTTAAATTGATACGAAATTTTCTGTATTTTAGTTATAAAGAGATTGATTTATTTTTGATTAGCTCTAAAGGAGATATTTATGGTTTTCTACATTTAATTTAGTTTCTGTTTATCACGAAAAAAATACTTGTACAACAATGTAAGTAGTTTCAACTTAAACAACAATAACTACTAAATACAATAACTGTACTAAATACTTTCATCAATATCTTGTTTGAAATTAAAATTGATTCACTTGTGATTATTAGCGAACTTTTCATCTTATTAAACAATAACTTTAGACACAGCGTTGGAAAAGTTTCTTATTACAGACCGTAGTCTATTTGAAATGTTTCCGAAGAAACCATGCGGTATCTGCGCAATCAGCTGTTAAGTATCACGCCTGCGGTACGCTGTGGCAATTAAATGTAGGAATTTTCATTCATAAAACCATAACACCGTTGACATTTTTATCGTACGAGTAAATTAAATAATCCGTGATTTAAGTAATCAATATTAATCAAATATACGTGATAAATGAAATATTACTTTATTTAAAATACAATATTCATAGATTTGTCTATACATTTACCATCACTCTATTCAGGGTGAAAGGTGCTCAAATGTTTTGGTTCATAATCAATGTACAGTGATAAATGACAAAATGGTGAACATAAAGAAATTTAACTAAAGATTAAAACTCATTTAAATTCTTATATAAAACATAAGACATTTCTCAGCAAATTCTAGAGGTATGTTTAGATTTTCCGTTAGTATCACAATATAATAAATTATTGATTAGAAGGATAAAAAATTGATCTCAGGTAAAGTCAAAATGCAAAGTTGCATAGTTTCAGAAAAACTAAAAGAAAATACAACCAACTTTTTATCACACACCTAAACACAACAAGGCTTCAAAAGGTAGTCTATTACAAACTTGCCATTTAATAAGCTTTACAAATTATATACCGTATGAGCATGGTTAATTATTTATTTAATGAGATATACTTTTAACAGTTTTAAACGTTATGTGCAAAAATATTTTCAAAGGTTATTATAACATTTATTTGCTTTTTATGTTTTATACATGATATCTTATAAAATAAGGGTTGAAGATTTATTAAGGAAAATCAGACCCAAATAATTAGAGAATATAAGTCAAGGATTCATAGTTACGTTCTTTATAAAATGTTTAATTCTTATGTCATAAATTTACTCAGTAAAGTACATTAATTCCTTATCTAGTCTTATAAAACAATGTATGTCCTAAGAAAAAACTATTTTTGCACAAATTAGTCAGATTTATTTTGCTATATAGTTCTTTACTCGAAAGTATCCTGATGTCTTGTACGGATCTGTGCACATAACAATGGCTTTAGGACAAAAATTAAAATAGTTAATTTAACCTATAAAAAATAATTTAGAAGTTACAATTATTCTTATATTCACCATTGACACCTTTACATTGTAATTATAACCCAAAAATGTTGTTAACTAAGAAACAATCACCTTGAATATGCGTAACCTTATCGTTGGTTAGCAACGTTTTTAGTCATCTAATAAATATCAGTCAATTCAATGTGTCCTAAGAATAATTTTCCATAAACATTGCATTTATGTAAAAAAATACAGGTTTGAGAGATCTGCACACAGAAGTTGCGCGCGCACACGGTGTGTATATTTTACACTAATTTTAATTTAACATGTTTAACATGATTGATTGATTTAAAATGACTGAAACAAATTGGTTAAATTAAGGTGTATTTGAAAGTTATTTTAAGCAAGAGATTTGCCTAACTTCAGTAAATTAATATAGTGAATTAAAAATGTAATATACACAAAAATGAGCAAACACCTTTACATGGACAGATACCGCATATCGCTTTGTTCAATTCCTGTATTCAAAGAAAAACATGAACAGAATGTGTGTTTCTATAAAATCATCTAAAAAACTTAAATATTTTGAGTGCACACTATTGGAGTAATTCATAAATTTAAATAGTACTTATTTAATTTTATGATTATAAGGGTAGTGTTTTTGTGTTTTATTACATATCTTCTTTCCAGTTTTAGCTAGATAGAACTAGCCTATTGAAAATATTTTATTAAACTAAATTCATTCTATATTGTTCATACGTTAATTTAACGGACAACACATTAGTATTAAATGTAATCTTCCGGTAGATACACTGCATATTGATTACTTATAAAAACTTCAGTTTAATATTATTTTGTAGGATTCTTGTTGTTGTTGAATAGTTTAATGGTGATTCGCAGATTTGTTCTGACAGCTTTTACCAATTTCTTTTACATATGTTGCGCTTTTCATCAGGAAAAATTAAACTTTACTGTGATAACTATCCAGAAAGATCAAGAATAGTCTGTATTAAAAACGAATGTGTTAGACAATAAAACCAGAAGGAGATATTAAATTAGGTTGAACCATACTTTTCCATATTGCTGACTAACTTACTGGAATACGAGCTGGAATGTACACAATGAAATAAAACAAGAACAAATTAAAAATAATAACGTGTTGATAACAGGGTTGAAATGATTAACCCATGAAAGTGTTTAAAGACTTACATATGAAAGGAGGACTGATAATCTCATTGGAGTTGTTTCATCTACCACGTACCACAGCACTTGAGTTTCCATTTCCCAACGAAAGGGTTGCCATAGGATCTTCCCAATTTCTGTCCTCTTGAGAGCAATAGAGAGGGAGTTTATAGCGGAGACTTTGATCACTCATGCTGATTATGCGGCACGATTTGTTTTAAGATTACGTGGAGCAAGCGGGAGAAAGTGCAAGGGACATAAAGACCACACACCTTGATAAAAAGATCAGACTAATCGACCATTATATTTGAAATTTATAATGTGAAAGGAATTTAGTTTGGCAGCGGGTGTCAGACCCAAGGTTACTCTACAAATGAGAGAGGAGAAATAAATCATAGGGATGATCGCTAATAGCTGACTATCAGGCAAAGTAAACGTATGTATATGATTATGTAATATTATATATAGTCATGTCATATAATTTTGTGAGTTTAGTTATAAATGTAAACAAGCTGAAACAGATTAGGATAAATATTATACAGCAATGCTTTTATAAAGGTTCAATTTATAATTTAAAAGGCTTTTTTGGTTTAGACACTGACTGATAAAGTTTGTTTACATGCAAAATTAAAAAGTATAAGTGAAATTAATAGCGCGAATCCTGAAATAATAATAATTTGACTCTAAAACTAGGCTAGAAAGCAGTGCTTAACAATGATCTGTTAAGGAAGATTTTTATTTTTTCAGCCAACATGGCAGTCTATATTGAAATGTAGGAACTGGAATGAAGTGTATCAAATTGCATTGAAAGATTAATTAAATAGTAATTAATTTGATAAATGGATTATTGTTAACTATGAACGTTGGTAAATCTAAACTAATGCTTGCTAAATGACTTGCGTGCTGTGCACCACATAAAAATAAAAAATATATTTAAACTTATTTGGATATCATCAATGTAATAAGTCTATTATTATTTAATTATTAAAAAGTTCACTAAAACCTCGTCACCTCTGTAAATAAAAAAGTTGTTGTAGAACATTAGTTGTGTATATCAATAACATTTTATTGTAAGGTGAAATAAATGTAATATAATATATTTGTGATTGAGAACAGTAAAATGGACAAGTAGAATGACCTCATAATGTACTATTTCAAGAACCATCCCAAACGGTAAAATTTTCAGAACAACTAATTAAATTTGGATTCATATCACGATAGTATATCACGATAGATTCAATCTGTGGTATCTCTTTGTAACGTAGAAAAGTCCAAGATAGTGTCATTGCCATGTAATATTCACATATATGGAGTTGTGTACCATTATGTTTACTGTTAATGATGACTGGAATTTCTAAAAGTGAATCAATTGGCGTGTAAAACATAAGAAATTCTTGTATCCAAGATGTGGAATAGGTGTGACTCCTGGCCTTTCCACTTCTCAGTGCTATCTGTACGGTTGAAAAAATCATGTTCTGCCTCCACTAGATTTCTCTGGGGTTAGCTTGCTGCCAAACCTACAACGCTCTTTTCATTGAATCTCTCAAGTTATTTGCACAGTTGTGACCGTCCTAGGTTTGCTTCACCTGATGTACTCTTGGCTGCTCTAGTTCTGGATGTCATGTTCCCGAAGGTTGTTAAACGAAATTCTAAGATTGTTTGTTTGAGGTGTTGAAGAGTAAAGGTTGAAAGAGTTGAAAAGTTACAGGAGTATTGGTATTTTTCCTCATGTACTGTACAAAAACCAATGTAGTTAAAATGTGTATGCCGTACTACTATACTACTATGAAGATATTGTATTTTTTATGGTTAATGATATCTGATTAACAAACAATAAAAGTCGGATTTGATTGTGTACAGGTATCTCTTACAATCGTTCTCTGCTCGGTGCTGTATCTGATTACCGACGACATGAACCATCACAGCTGATTCCTGCATCTTTCTACGCTCCGGGGTTCGTTCCCTCAGCAGCTTCCTTTACTCCTGAGAGAGGATATCACTCTGTCTCTGTCGACACGTCTTCTATCACCGTCGGGAGCATGCTCCGGCCTCGTTGAGTTTGATTCCATCACTCAACGAACTTACTGTATTAAGATATCCCATCTTAAATGGTGATTACCTTTATTCTGACCCAGGGGCTAATAATCCATCTAGATGGATTTACTCTGGCTTTCATAAAGAAAACAACGTTCATAATATTCCTTTTGAGAGCGGTATGAATGAGGTTTTCATCAACCGAAATCCTTTGTTTACCCTTCTCACCTCGAAATTGCTCTTTAAAGACTCTTTCGACACACAACTTGGTATTAATCCACCATATTGTCCTTCACCTTCTTCAAATTTACATCCTCCGGAAAATATAACCCCTATTTTTAAACCTGCTATTGCCAATTCTGTTCTTTCTTCTATAATCCCAAATATAATCAGGGGGCAAAATGGCGAATCTTCTTCATTTCCTGCAATACCAAAGAGCATCTGTTCTCACCAGTTGAATCGAATACCTAACCCTCAGAAACTGTTAATGGATCTGTTATTTCACCGGTGCTATTGCCATCCTTATCACCACACATAAGGAGGGGAGAACAATGGAGCATCAAACTTCAAACCAAATCTTAAAACACACCTTTACATTTCAACAAAATCACCTATACCAACACCAGCAATATTAACGAAAGCCCTAATTAATATTCTAAAAAAGAATTCTAGACCATCTCTTGCAAATTTCCAAGCACAGCAACAGATACAGTCGAGAGAAGAATATTTTCTGGAAGTGCATCTCAAAGTAACGATCATGGCTCTTATTTTGATACTTATCTAACGCCTTGATCCATACATCAAAAGCTGCATATTATGCAACTACCAAAACAAAATCTTATGTCTTTTCAGAAAATTATCAGAAAAGACAATTCCACATCAATTCCGTTCCCATTATGTAATATGTGTTATAAGCATGGACCTGCATAAGTTGTATGTATCAACGTTTTTATTTTATTGCAATTATCTCATTATTGAGTTATAAATGATTGAATCTAACTATATCATAAAACATTTTCATTTTTATATGATATTTATGTACAGTACCTACGTATTAATATACTATAAGATGATGAAAATGCTATGCTATAAACGGAATTTAAATGTTTAGTAACCTTTGAACACATTTATTAGAAATAATTAATGATATTGAATGGCCTATAAACAATAAAAAGGCAATTACAATGATGTATTATAATATAACATTAAAAATTTTTCCTAAACGCATATATTTGGGATAAAATATTAAGATTACTTGAAATTAATACGTAATTGGTGCAAACTACGCTATATTTGGTAAACATTTGCCTAGTACATTATTTTGGTGCGTAGGAGACGTCTAGACTGGAATCATTATTGAATAGTTTGGGATTTAAAATGTCAAAAGCCAACACTAATAAAGGTAGCAACATCCTTGACCTTGTTATATAGTAGAAAAATACCACAAGAAGAAAGAGAATATTACATTATGTTGTTAATTAATAATTGTGTTAATTATTTGCTTGAAAATAGTGAAAGGCCATTTAATGTTACTGACTAAATTTATACATATTTATTTTTCTGAACGTTACTATATTATAAATAACAAGTGAAAAACATTTAGTTTATTGTATATTACTTATTATTATTTTTATATCCAAAAATTTGATTTTTACTCTGGCTTATTTTACTATTATATTATGCCATGATTGTTTGTTTTTATACAAAGATTTACGGCAATTAACCTCAATAACAAATAAGGGGACTGTGTTTAAGGATTCACATTTGATTATGTCTTACCTACCGCAAGTTTAAAATAATGTGTTATTGTCTGAATTACAGGAAAGACTTATGATTGACATCAATTTACGAATGATGCCATATTAATGCTGAAAATTATATTGTTATAATCGCATCTTCATAGGTATTATGTAGTTATTCTTTATAAGAATTTATTTGGCATTAGGATTTCTTTGTCCCCTTCGCTATATTGTCGTTAACCAAATACTACTACTAACTATATCGAAAACGCTCTTGTTTACCATGAGTATTTGGAACTGGTATAATTTTCAATTTAACCCAGTAAGAATATTACACATTCAATACGGACAAATCAGTAAAATAATGGGGTATTAAGATGGATAGTTATTAAGCTGCACGTTTCTTGTACAATCCCACAAGGAAAAGCAATTTATAGACAAATTATACATGAGTGTATTCGACACGCACCACACCCTTTGCATTTGTACCTGTAGCCTGCTCTCCTTGGAAATCCATGTATCCCAATATTTAAATTTTTCCTCTGAACATATTTAGTATTTTCTTCATTAACTTTTATTTAAAATATAAAAACACTTGGAGAGCTTCATCATCCTTTGACGTCATTTAACCCATCGATCAACCATTTTATCCCAACATCCGCGCATGTGCTGTTAAGTGACTTACCACTTCTGGATAACCATAGAGTTGTCCATATAGAAGTGACACATAGTCTTTTGTAAACCAATAGTAAGTTAAAATTGGCATGTATAAACCTACTATACCATTGCATCAACCATTGAATGGGCGAGCCAACACACACAGCCGTGCAGGGCAAAGGTTCCAGGGACGACCCAACTGATAACAGACCGGACCTGCTATAAACATCCCACAACAACAATCACCGTCTTCCTCGTTCGACCCATTGTGAAGGATTATCTGGATGGACTATCTTTATGGTAGGACTTAGAATTGTAAAAAGGTAGGTGGCAATTGGACTCTTAATACTTGCCGTAGTTTAGGTCAAGGTTTCTATTGGGGAACTTAATTGTTTAAGTTTTCAAAAACAATCTAATAATGTATAGACTCTTTTAAAAAGAATTTATAATAATTAACGCTTGGTTAAAATAACTTGACAACTAGTATGCTGCCACTTCTTACAACTATTATCAAAAATAAATTAAAACAAATAGTATAAATAAAAAAAAAAGGGTTTTTTTGTAGATTTTATGATGCATGTTAAGGCTAGGTGGAAATACAATTTCTAAAGGATGTGAGATAAAATTTTTAGACTTAAGTATTAAACTTGGCAGATACCAAGCGCTTTAAGGGGGGGTGTGTATACCAATTACATGGTATACTTTAGATAAAAATAAAAAAATTAATAAATAAAATTTTATTTTAGAATTGTAAATGGATAGGGAATAAAAAATAGTAAATTTATATTGTAATCCAGCGGCAGGCACGACGCGCTTGGAATCTGGTCTAGACCTGACTTGATGGCAGTGATTGCCAAACAATAGTCTACAGTGGACTCAATCTTTTGTTAGGCGGCGAACCTGCGTTGAGAGAGATTCAAACAGGCCTGCAGGAACAGGAGCGTAGTCGGTGCAGGCCGAGAAAACACGCTCTGCTTCCATTCCGAGTTGAGAAGCGATAGAGTAAAGTCTTTAGTGCGAGTTTAAAAGTAGTGTCGGGCGTAGGATCCGTTGGTATAGATTATTTTAATACCGAACTCCAAGACCTTCACGACCAAAGAGCTAAGTACTTTTGACTGAATTATTAAATTTTTCTAAATTTGAAATTTGAAAATTTAAGAAGTGAATTAATTTGAAATTGGAATTGAAATTTGAAATTAACGATCAAATTCTGTTGAGTGTGGACTAATATATATCTAAATTGTAAAGGAGTTATTTATTTAAAGTCACACGTAAAAATTTAATTGAAATTGTAGGGATTCTAGTTAAAATTAAGAGCTGCAGGTGCTGCACCATATCCTGTAGGAACTTGTGAAAAATTCCTGTTGAGAACTGTTTAGATTTGTTTGAGAATTTTATTTTAAAGAAGTTTATAATTTTTATTTTATTAGTTTTGAGAAGAAGCCTATTTATTTTATTTCATACAAATTTATTCAAGATTATTATTTTATTTTATATTTTATACACACGTATTTGGAGGACAGTGAGTCCATGTTAAATCGAAAGTGCCTTGCCTAAGGAAGTAGTAATTTTAAACTATTGTGCAAAACATTTCATTGGTGGAATACAAGGTTAATAATTGAAATTTGGATTGATTTAATAAACCTGAATATTTCTAAAAAGGTGCAGTTTTAATTTCCACCAGTATCTACTTAAATCTTATGAGTTCGAGAATATTTAAGGTCATCATAATAAAAACAAAAAATTTTGTATATTAACATTTAGTATACAAATAAGTGCGCCACTCTGCTGTATTCTGGTGAACCTTAATAAAATTGAACTTAGTGGTTGTTCATTAATAAGTGGCTTGGATACTGGAAATTTATAAAGTGTTTAATATTAAACTTTTAAAATGGCACTTAAGGTGGACTTGTTAACCAAGGAGGAATTGGACTATGAAATTAGGTTAAGAGGTGTGGAAGTGTCTCCTAGTCTTAAAGTGATAGATTTAAGGAAAAAGTTACGGCAGTTAATAAGTCTTGATGTAAATAGTAATTATTTGAACCTGAGTGGAAAGGTCGCTTTCAAGGAGGAATGGGATAAAATTAAGTTAGAAACCCAAGTATTAGGAAGTAGACTGGAGGAATCCATTGAACAGGGACTAACATTGGACATAGTTAGGTGTGAAACAAAAATAAATCATTGGCAGCGCCGACTAACTAACTTAAGTAAATTGTTTAAAATCGAAGAAAAGGATATAGCTAAACATGTTGAAAACCGGAATAGTATATTAAGTGAATTGTTGTTAAAAATAAAAAACCTAAAAATTGACAAGGAAACATCTGATAACTTGGTGCGTAAGTTATCTGATTCCAATCTGGAAATAGAAGGTGAGCTGGAAGAGGCTAGTAAACCGGAAGTGAAAGATAAGTCTGGTCTAAATATGAGAGATGAGGTGTTTGTTTCGGGACGGCCACATTTAAGTTATAATAAACTACCGAACCCCATTGAGCGTTATTTGAAAGAGTTAAAAATCTGCGATGGATTAAATGTTCAAGAATTATTAGAATTCTTTAAAATAATCTTGAAACTTAAAAAGGAAACTAGATGTACGGAAGAGGATATTATGGAGATTGCGATTTCACATAGTCAGGGAGCTCTTTTGTCGAAACTATTAGAAATAAAACAGGACAATGTCACGGTCAAATTAATGCTTGAAATATTATTGAATTATTTCGTGCCATATCATCAGCGTGAACTTTTGAAATTTGAAAAGGTGCACCGTCCCCAAAGATATAATGAAAGCTTATCCAACTACATTATAGACATTAAGGAATCAGTAGAAGTACTTTGTTGTAATATAAATGAAAGGGATGTTGTGGAATTAATTAAGGTGGGAATTAATCCTGAAACCAGAAATAAACTAGTGTTTATGGGAAATCCGAGCACATATTCCGAACTGGATGAGATGTGTATAAGGGCGAATAATGTAGGTTATGCTGACAACGTGAGGAAAACAGGGAATAATTTGAATGTGAATAGGAAGTATAATGTACCGGTTAACAGCATCAGGGCGAGGCAAGAAACAATAACTTGTTATAAATGTAATAGACCTGGTCATTATGCTTATCAGTGCCGGGAGGTAAACAGGAAACCTGTTGTAAACCAGCGGAGACCTATTGTAAACCACACTCCAGCTATAAACCCCGAAAATGTAGGTCGTAATGTACAGGAGTCAAAAAACTAGTTAGTAGGGAAAGTTCGAACAATGAGTTAAGGAAGGGCGAACTTTCCCGGTTACCTAAAATTGTGTCCAACAAAAATTCACATGAATTATCTGCTAAATTAAATCATACTTGGCAAAAGAAAAATTCAGAAAATATCAGTTTATTGCCCAGCTTAGAAATAGATTTTGGCAAGAATATATCATTAAATGTATTATTAGATACTGGTAGTAGTATGAATATAATAAGTGATAGACTGTATAAACTATTATTAGAGAATAAGATTGTAAAGTGTTACCAGTTAACTAACCTGACATGTATGAGTGCTGAAAATAAAAAAATGTCCGTAATCGGCAGTGTAAATATAAAAATAAAAATAGATATGTTCACCTGGAAAGTGGAATTTGTTATAGTGAAGGACTTAGATCAAAAGGCAATTTTAGGAGCGAACTTTATAAAACATTCTGGTTTGTTAATAGACTTGAAAAATAATTGTTGTCGATTTGACTTTAATATAGAAAAGTGTATAAAATTTGTGCAAAATATTACAGTAGCGTGTATGAACACCAATCACACTTATAAAATAGGATGCGAAGAGGCCAGTAATGAAATAATAAAAATTATAAAGGAATTTCCAACGGTATTTACCGACAAAATTGGTAAAACTCTAGATTATGAGTATAAATTAAAAGTTAAAGATCATGAACCCGTAAAACTTAGACCATATCCATTGAATCCACCTAAACAATTAAAAATAAAAAAAATTATTGACGAATTATTGGAACAGGACATTATTCAACCAAGTGTGAGTCAGTACTCGAGTCCAGCCTTTTTAGTAGGTAAGGGAGATGGAAAATCGGAAAGATTAGTAGTTAATTACAAGGAGTTAAACAAGAAGTTGGAAGGAGTGAGTTATCCTATAGGCGACATGCACGAACTATATTACCATTTGAAGGGAAACAATTATTACTCAGTAATAGACTTAACCAAAAGTTTTTATCAAATAAGTTTAGCGAAGGAAAGCCAGGAGTTAACTACGTTCTCGGTACCTTTCGGAAGTTACAGCTTTAAACGAATTCCTTTTGGATTATTAATTGGAAGTGGGGTATTGTCGTCATATATGAATAAAATCTTAGGAGAATTGAGATTTACTTGCACTCTCGCCTTTTTGGACGATATTATTGTGTATTCGAAGACATTGGAGGAACATTATATGCATTTGAAACAAGTGTTAGAGTGTTTAAAGAAAAATAATCTTACTGTGAATCCGGAGAAAGTAAAATTTTGTTATAATGAAATTAAATTTCTGGGACATTTGGTTTCCAAAGACACTATAAGAATGGACCCTGACCGTACACGGACGTTATTAGAATCTCCGAGGCCCCGGGACAAGAAAGGTATTGCGAGGTTCATAGGGATGACTAGTTATTTCTCTAAATTTATTCCAAATTATGCGGAAATAGCTCATCCACTCAATGAAATGAGGAAGAAGTCGTCCAAATTCGTGTGGGACCAAAAATGTCAGGAATCGTTCGATAAACTGAAACGAGCGGTTACCCGTCCCCCCGTGTTAGCCATCCCTGACTTCAACAAGGAGTTCACAGTCCAATGCGACGCAAGTGATAAGGCCCTCGGTTCCTGTTTATTACAGGAAGCGGATAATGGACATTTAAAACCGGTGGCCTATTATTCGAGAAAATTTAACGAAAGTGAGGTGAAACTTACTACCTATCAAAAGGAAGCTTTGGCAGTTGTCTGTTCAATAAATAAATTCCGTAATTTCCTAGAAATGAGACCATTCAACTTAGTGACCGACAACTCAGCATTGGCTTGGGTATTGTCCCACTTTCGTAAGTTAGGAAAATTAGGGCGCTGGGTGGAGGTTATATTGTCTCTACCATTTAAAATTACGCATGTTAAAGGTAATCAGAACCCAGTAGCGGACTATTTATCTAGATTATTTCAAGATAGTGAAGTTGACCACAATGTGTTACATGAACTAGAAAAATTAGCGAATAAGGACAAGATGAATGATAACTCTATAAAAATGAACAATGAAACTGTAAATAATAAGGACTTAGTAATAAGAGAGGAAACAGTGTCTATAAATAGTATAAGTACGATGCCTTTTAGCTTTATGGACTTAAAAACGCATCAGAAGCAGGATGTAAATATAACTAAAATTATGGAGGGTGTATTGAACTATGCCAATAGTGATGTTTACAGTGTGGAAAAAGGGGTGTTATTTTATGTGAACAATAAAAACAATTCTAAAAGGATCTATTTACCTGAGCACTTATTCAAGGTCGTATACGAGTATTATCACAACTCATTGTCTGGCTGTCACTTCGGCATTTTAAAAACACAACAGAAAATAAATGAAAGGTTTTATCACCCTAAACTAAATGATTATGTGAAAAATAATGTAAAATGTTGTGAAGTGTGTTTGAAAGCAAAAAGTAGCAACTGGAGGGATCAAGGACCTTTGAACAGCAATCTGAGCAGTCGTCCAATGCAGAAGTTATATATGGATATTTATGGGCCATTACCTGCGTCTTCCAATCGAATGCAATACATCCTGATAGCTGTAGATGACTTCACCAAATATAATTGGATAATGCCACTCAGGAAATGCACCTCAGGTAATGTAATTAATGCATTAGAAAATAATATTTTCAAAAATTTTTCTTTGCCTGAAGAATTCGTGACGGATAATGGAACATATTTTGTCAGCGAGGAGTTCAAAAATTATTTGTTTAATTTGGGCATAAAACAAAGGACCATTATACCTTATACTCCTCAAGGAAATAAAAGTGAAACGCAAATTAGAAATTTAAATCAAATTCTGACAGCTTATTATCATGACTGTAAAAAGAATTGGGACAAGGATTTGTACCATGTGCAAATGGCCCTAAATACTTGTCACAATGAAAGCATAAAGTCGTCTGCATTTGAATTGATGTTCAGTTTCAAAGCAAATGATGGTTTGTCACTAAAATGGCAAATTAAAGATATTTGTGATGAAAAATGGAGCAAAGATAAGAATGCAAAGATGGTTGAAGCTATTCAAAATTTAAAAAGACAAAATGAGCTGAATTCGAGAAGAAACCGATACAACCGAAATCACAGGCAATTAAAAATGTATGATGTAGTCTATTGTAGAATTACAAATCAGCGATATAAGCTAGATCTGAAATATGAAGGACCATTCAGAATAATTTCAATTATTAGCTCCAACTCATATGTGGTTCAAAATTTAAAAGAATTGAATGAATTCCGTAGAATACACTTGCAGGATGTGAAACCCACTGGGGAAAGAAGAATGCATATTTAAATATAACAAAAAACAATATAATTACCGAGGGGTAAATAATTTGAATTACAAAATAAAAAAAAGAACTGATTAAAAATTATGACGAATTAAATTAGTTGTAAGAATGAAGAAAAACTATATTGGATGTACGCTGTATGTATGTATGTTTGATTTGAGAAATTTCAGTGACAAGGAAGATTAAATTAAAATATATTGAACAATTGAGGAAATTCTACAGCCCTGTTAAATTGTAAATATTAACTTGAATTGTAATGTTGTAAAAATGTATTTTAAACTTGAAGAAACCTCAAGAGGAATAAAAAAGTTTATGATTTAGATAAAAGGGCACAGGTGAAGTACACAGTTGCGATAACTACATGGTTTGGGAGAGGAGGAGTGTATTAAACCAATTCAGTATTTATTTTTCTGAATAATGCACAAATCCGAAACTCATGGTCCGTAATTAATCTTATTAACATGTGTTATTTATGTTTGTATGTAAATTAATAATTAACACGAATGTTGGAATATTAATTTAAACTTGTTAGTTTGATAAAATTTATGCCAAGGAGGAGGGGAACAGAAGAAAAAAGACTGTTATTTCTATGATAAAGAATGGTATAGGTAAAAATAATAAAATAAGAACTGACACCCCCGTCTGGGGATATGTTTTAATTCTATATGAAGCTGCATCAACCATTGAATGGGCGAGCCAAC